>NW_026850627.1:0-182281 GCF_030913465.1 Colletotrichum navitas | reverse complement strand
AATAAAGTAGTAAATACTTTACTTTACTATAAGCTACTTATATAATACCTTATAGATAAATTTACTACAGAGGATAAGTAGTTTTAGGTTAACTATAAGTATAATAGTAGCTATAATAATTATACTAATCTATAGTAAATATAAAGTTCTTTATAAAGTAACTACTATAGTAAAAACTAGTATAGTAATAAATTAACTAAGAAGTACTTTATTTATAGTAAGCCTAGTTATTAGTTAACTAAATATACTAAAGAAAAGTAGTAATCTTTATTTAACTAGTATAAAAGTATTTACTTTATATAAGCTTTACTAGTTACTTTTAACTACTTTCTTTTTAACTATAAAGGTTATAATATAAGTTATCTTTAAAAGTAAGTAATAGTAAAAAATAACCTACTAGTAATAATAATAACTATATAAATATAGTGTTTTTTATATTTACTACCTTCTTTATATAACTATTAATTAATAGCCTAACTATATTCTCTAAGTTATATAACTAGGTAACTAGCTATATACTTATCTATAAAAACCTACTAAAGGAGCTATTACTTAGTAAAACTATAAAAACTAATAAGATATTTATACTTAATAAGCGCTATTTAGTGGTAACTTTTTATAGTATTATACTTAACACTAGTGTAGCTAAGAATTTAACTACTAGCTATAAGTAATACCTTGCCCTATAGTACTACTTAGGTAAAAAGATACCTATAGATACTACCTAAGTAAGTAAAGTAAGTATTTACTTTAGTAGTAGTAATTACTTTAAATCCCTAGAGGTAATTAATATACTTATACTACTTAGTAACTATTAGTTTTTACTAGCTAATTAATAGGATCCTATATCTTATAATATTATAAAGGTTAAGAAAAGGTAGTTAAATTTATAGTTATTAATAGTTAACTAGTTAATAAGGTAAAGTAGGAGCATAAGTGTAGTAGCACCTTTGTATAGGCAAAGGTAAGGATTCTACTAGTAGGCAGTGTATTATATAACCTACTGCCTTAGCTATATTACCTATATACTAACACTAGTAACTTTCTTATGTAGTAAAAGTCACTAGTGCTCCTATTCTTCCTAAAAAGCCTAAAAATATAATAAAAATAAGAAAGCAAAAGTATTACACTTTTTATAGTTATATACTACTATAAATTTATTTATCTATTTACCTAGTAGAGGTAGGCTTATACTATCTTGTTTAGGTGTATTTCTCTTTAGCTATAGCTATTAAAGGTATATACCTATATTAAATAGATTTAACTACTATTAATCTATATAGTTTATATAACCTATTTCTTTCTCTAAGTGTTATTATCCTATATCCTATTATTCTTATTATTTCTTATTATATTTATATAATTATCCTTTATCTATATTTTACTTTATTATAAAAGATAAGACTCTTAAGTGCTTAGTTTAGTAAAGACTTTATAAACCTATTAGTAAAGTTATTATTACTATAGATCTATTATACCTTAAAAAGCTTATATTACTTATATAATTATTATAGTGCTATAACATTAATTATTAAGCGCTTCTTATAGGTAGTACTTAACTTTACTAGGCACTTATATAGTAAGTATAAGTTAGTATAGGTAATAGTAAAGATTAATAGGTTACTAAGCTTATTTACTACTATTATAATAGTTATAGAGAGAGTATACACTATATTAATGCCTATAACTATACTATAGACTTTTAACACAAGAATACTTTATATTACTTGTTTAGATTTAGTTAATAAGAAATAAAGGATATTACTATAGAGAGTAAACTTACTTTACTAGTTATTAACCTTTTTATTAGCAAGGAGGATAATAAATCCTAACTATAAAGTTAAGTTATAATTATTAGTAAAAGATTTATTAATAAACATAAAGAGCTTTACGTTAAGTAGGTTAAGGAGAACAAAGGTAAGGCTATAGTTAAGTGTATTTATCTACTACTAGATTCTTTAGTTAAGTTATTAAATAGCTTTACTGTCTAGCTTCTTATGCTAAGCTATAGTAGATAGGTTAAAGTACACTTTAGGCTAGTAGATAAAAGTAATATATACGCCTTAAGTATACTACTAAATGTAGTCTTACTAGGCTATAGGCAATTTCTTATTAATAAGTCTTAGCTTTACGCCTTAGCCCTTTTAGTAAAGTGTAATAGAGGTGTCTTTAGCTAAAGTTAATAAGATAATTCCTTTATTAAATACTAAAGGTTTATTCTTTATAAGTAAAATTTTCTCTTTTATAAAGAGCTTTACCTTAGTAAGCTTATTATCTTTATAGTTAGAGAAATTAACACTAGTTAAGCTAATTATATTATTTATTTATATCCTAATTATTATAAATTAGGGTTTTTTATAAATAAAAGGAGTAGGTATAGGTTATATAAAGTAGTAACTATATTAAGCTTTTTATAGTAGTAGTAGTTATAGGTTACCTACTAATAAGTACTTACTTTAGTAAGGCTATATAATAGCTTTACTACCTTTATAATAGTGCCTTAAGGGTAGTAATTATAGATTTAAAAGGAAGTTATATATAGATAGCGTAGTTAAGTTATAAAGTTAACTATATATAGGCCTACGTTATATCTTATAGCTATATTACCTTACTATTAGCTATAAGAAAAAGTAAGTGTAAGAATTATATACTAGCTAGCTCTCTAAATTATAGGTAACTAAACTAGTAAGGTTTCTTTACTATTATTACTATAACCTTATACTATAAGTTATAATTTCTTATATAGCTTATTATTCTTACCTTTAACTTTATTAATAAGGTAAATTTAAAGATATAGCCTTAGTAAATAAAAGATTATATATAATAATCTTAAACATACTATAGTTAATAAGGCCTTAGATTTTACTTTTACCTAACTATTTAAAGGGCTTACTAGGTGTAGTAATAACGCCTTAGTTATATAGTTATTATATAAGGCTAGGTTAGCTTCTTCTTTAGTAAAGAGGAAGGTAGTAGAGAGGTTTATTTATTTCTATAGTAGTATATTAACTAGGTCTTATATAGTTACCTATAGGTAACTATAGAGGAGGAGAGGTATAGTTTAGACAGGTGCTTTTGTCTTATAGTAATAATAATAGTATCCTCTATATATTTACTAGTGTAGTTAGTATCTATAGGTTAGTTAGGTTAAGGATTTATATTAGTAGGCTTACTTATTTTCTTCTTAGTATAGTAAGGTTTAACTAAGGTAGAACAGAAGTTATATAGGCTATTAATATTAATAGTATAATCTTACTATTAATAGATAGTAGGCAGTATAGGCTAGACTATTTACCTTCTTACGCTATACTTATACCTTACTGCCTAATAGTAGGTCCTTAATAGTAGAGGTATCTAGGCTATTATATACCTTAAGTGCCTTATAAACTTAGTATATTATATAGCTCTTTAAAGGTTATTAGTAGCCTTCTAGATAGTAGCTACCTATTAGATAATATTAAGTAAAAGGGCAAAGTTAGTAGTTATATAGGGTAAGCGCTAAATACTAAGAGGGTTAATATAAGGCTATTAAGGCCTATAGTGTTATTAACTACTTAACTATACTCTAAAGATAAATTTATAGTTAGTAGTTAGGCACTTTTATATATAATTTTATAGGCCTATTAAAGCACTATATAGTATTATTTAACCTTTTTAATACTATAGTATACCTTAATAAGGATAATCTTAACTTTAATACCTATTACATAGGCTTTATATAAAAATTTAGTTATAGTAAAGTTCTTCCTACGTTAGTAATAATCTAGTCTAGAGGTCCTTAGTAGACATTAATCTAGTAGTAATAAAGTACCTCCTATATAGTCTTTATAGAAATATTATAAAGAAAGTACACTATATTAAAGGCAGTTATAGTATTAATAATATAAAGAACTAGTTAGTTACCTTTAAGGTATATAACGTTAATAATAACCTTATAGTTAAAAGAATAGTTATTATATAGGGTAAATTTAAATTATAAAGGTGCCTTTCTATAGAGCTAGTAGTAATAGTAGTATTTAGTTAAGTGCTTAATAGCCTTAACCTTAACCTTATAACTAGCCTTATAAAGAACCTTATAAAGACAGTAGACTAATAGGTGCCTAAATTATTAGTAAAGTTATTATAACTCTATATTAGTTAAGTAGTAACTAGTAAGGCTATGTTTAGGTAGGCTAAGAAGTATCTATAGATGCCCTATTTTTATATAACTAGTACTATAATATTGCTTATTAAAGGGTGTTTATAAGGTTATTAAAGTAAATAAGTAGTTAATCTATATTTACTAGGTAAAGCAAGAAAAGTATATTTATAGTATTATATAAAAGTAATAGGCCTAAATAGTGTACTAACTATAATAGTGCCCTTTAAGTAAATAGTATTACTACTACTAAACTAGATCTTTACTTAGCTAGTAGTAGCTATATTAATAGTTACTAATAGTTAGATCTACTATAATATAGTTACTTATAGTAACTAGTAGTAAAGAAGGTTACTATACCTATATTAGGTAAAATACCTTAAAAGGTACCTAATAAGTAATAATCTAATATAAAAGAGGTAGCTAGATCTAATAATACTACACTAAGGTTATCCTTTATTAACTAGTAATAGATACTTAGTTAGCTAGGCTAAAGGTAAGCTTATTACTACTAAAGGTAGTACTACTAAAGAATATAGTAAAGGTATAAAAAGTATTACCTTTAGTTTATCTTTACTGCTTTTAAGAGTATAGTTACCTTAAAGGTAGTAACTAAGGTCTTTATTATCTTTATTATCTTCTTCTTCTATAGGTAACTACCTTTATAGCTAGTAAAAAAGGTTTAATATATAGTTAGTAAAGAGTCTTTTACCTAGTAGTTATTTTTAAATTATTAATATACCTTATATTACTTATTAGTAGTATATTTTATTAACTAATAACTAGGCTTATAGTAAATATAGTACTTCTTAGTATTATAGTTACTATTATTATTACTATAATAGTTACTATTACTATAGTTATTACTAAACTACTAGTTATACCCTTAGCTATAGTAAGTATAGTTAACCTAGTATTAATTATTAAGGTCTACTAGTACTAGCTAACCTTATTATTATATTTTATTATAGTACTTACTAATAACTATAGTTAGTTATAGACTTCTTTTAATATAGGCGCTAGATTAAATAGTATAATTTAACTTATAAACTCTAGAGTAAGTATTTAATAGCTAGGATTAAAGGACTTTATTATTATAGTAGCTATTAGGTAGCACTTATTAGATAAAGTAAGTTTATTAATAAGCTTCTTAAGCACTTTAAGCTTACTTTTCTTAGGGTTATTATATATAATATAGTAAAAGGTAGTATTTTACTACTTAGTAAGGTATATCTAAATAGCTTTAGGGCTCTTAAAGTAAGCTTTATTTAGGTAACTATAGTAGTAAGGTCTTAGATATTCTACTGCTAATTTAGGTAAAATAAAAGGTAAAAGCCTTACCCTTAAGTATTAAAAAAAGGCTAATACTATCTAGTGTCTTTTAATACTAATTTTACTATAGTTATTATAGAATAAGTTTAACTTAACGTTAAGTATATTATATATTTTACTAGTATACTTAGATTTATTAGTAATAATCTTAGTTAAGGTACTTAATTACTAAGGAAAAAGATAGTTACTAATAGTATATTCTTAATTAGTAGTAGCTATCCTATGCCTTAGGGTTCTATAGGATTAGTGTATAAGTAAGTAAAAGGTCCTACTATAATTAATAATAGGAAAGAAGGATAATAGACTATTACCTTATTAAGATAGTCCCTATTTATATTATATAGGGAAGTAGTAAATCTTATATAGATTAAGTCTACTATAGTAATACTAGGGTTTACTACTCTTGCTAACTATAACTTCTACACTTATTTATTAAGTTAGGCCTATATTATTACTAGTTATTACTTAAGGTTTATAAATATTACTAGGCTTTATTTAGTTATATAGGTAATAGGTTACTATTACTATTTTTACTTATATTACTCTAGGCTAATATAACTACGTTAGATATTATTTAAGAAGCTATTATATATTTTAATAAGCCTATTAAATATTACTAACTTATACTATACCTTCTTAACTTCTTTATCTATCTAAACATAAAACTTATTATTATTAATAATAGTAATAAGGTATAGGGTAATTTATTAATAGTCTTTAGGTATATAGACACCTTAATTAAGAAGGAAGTTATAAAAAATTAATAGTAGTGTTTTACTAGTAGCACTAAAGAGGGCTTTATCTTATCTATTAAAGTAATATTAAAAGTCCCTCTAGAGCTTATAACCTATAAGGGCGTATTTAGCCTATTTAGCTATATAATAGGCAAAGTAAAAGTAAATAGTAAAAAGTCTTACTTATTAAGAAGGATTTCTTAGCTATACTTCTTATAGTTAATATATTTTACTATAAAGGTAAGTACCTTAGGGTGTAAAGTACTACTAGGTTAACTTATTATAAGGTTAATTATTAGGGTTAATTAGTAGTAATTACTATATAACTTTTATAGTAGTAATTAAGTAGTAAGTTTTTTTCTTAATATAACTTACACTTATAAGTCTAGATAGTGCTAGGTTAGTTTTATATATATAAGGTAGATAAGGATAGTTTTCTAAAGAGGTAGATATAAAGATAAAGGGAAAGTTAAATAAGGTAGTAATTATTACTACTTAAGTGTTTCTTCTTAATAGCGCTATAGTTAGTATAAAAGAGATTCTTGCTTATTAAAGAGGTTCTAATAGTATAATAGACGCTATAGTGTTTCTTATAGAAGTAAAGTAGCCTTAATAATACTTAACTTAGTTAGTAGTCTACTAGGTTATAGTAGGCTAAGTAAACTTCTATAATAGTAAGCCTTATTAATTACTAGTTATTAGTAATAATTAACTATTAATTAATATTAGTTTTTACTAGCTAATTAATAGGATTCTATATTTTATAATATTATAAAGGTTAAGAAAAGGTAGTTAAATTTATAGTTATTAATAGTTAACTAGTTTAACAAGGTAAAGTAAGAGCACAAGTGTAGTAGCACCCTTGTGTATAGGCAAAGGTAGGGGATTCTACTAGTAGGCGGTGTATTATATGACCTACTGCCTCCGGCTACATCACCTATATACTAACAGTAACCTTGTTTTTTATATAATTACTACTAATACTCTATTTCTCTTTTACTTAAAGGATATAGACTATTATAGTATAAAATTTAATAACCTTATTAACTAGCTAATCTAGGGTAATAATATTATACCTATTGTTTACTAATTTAGCTACTTATAGATGCTTCTATAACTACTAGAGAAAAGTATTACTAAGTAATACCTAATAGACAGTAAATTATACTAAATCTACTAGTAATTTAGCTACCTATCTATTTAGTAACTTTATAAGTTACTTAAATACACTAGAGAAAACACCTTCCTCTTGTTAATTAAAGCTATTAATAAGTACTACTATTACTACTAATTATACTCTAAAGCCCCTAGTTACTTTAAGTTTACACTATATAATAATAATAAGTTTAACTATAAGATCTTTATTAATATAATATATCTTAATAGTAATAAACTAGTACTTTATATAGTTAATATAGTAATAGTGTTTAATATAGTAAGATTCTTATTATTTATTACTATAGAGTATATATAGGAGGCACTATAGATATACTAGATTAATATATATCTTAGCCTACTTAATTAGATAATAACTAACGCTAGCCTAAATTTTTACTTTAGTAAGTTTAAATATACTACTTATAGGTTATCTATTAAAGTAAAAAAAGTGCCTATTAAAGCCTATTATAGTATTAGTAAAGTTAAGTACTACTATATACCCTTTTACTATACCTATAAAATTATTTATAAAGAAACTAGTACTAAACCTAAAGTTGCCTTTTAACTTACTATTAAAGTAATTAATAATACTATTAGCCTAGATAGCCTTATCTTAACTCTTTTTGTTTTTAGTATATACCTCTAAATAACTAATAAGTTACTACCTACTATAACTACTATATAGTATACTAAAGTAATTAAAAAAGTAATAGCTATAGTATACTAAATCTATATAAAGTAATAGCTTTATAAAGCACTAGCTATATATAATAGCCTAGATTTAACTAATACTATTACTTTACCTCTTTAATCCTTTATTTATATATAGTATAAAAAATATAGCTAGTAAGGCCTATTTTACCTTATTACTAATAATAGTACTACTTATACTATTAATTTACCTTATAGCCTATATAACTTTAGGATTACTATAGTAAAACCTTACTATATAGAGGAAGGTTAACTAGACCTTTTTATACTAAATAAACCTACTAGCTACTCTATATAAGCAGAAGATAATCCTATATACACTATATAAGCATAAGAAGACCTTATAAAGATACCTAATACTAAAGAGGAAGTATATAATACTATTATTATTAATAATAAACTACTATAATAATACTATAGTTGCCTATAAAAGAACCTAATACCTATATTCTTTATAGAAATACACTTTACTATAACTATAGTATTCTTAACTATAAAAGAGGAAGTAGACTATACACTTACTATTAAGCTACACAAGAAAGGGATTATTACTACACCTAGTAAACCCTTTAGAGAATCTAATAAGGCAGAGGTAAAAGCCTTTATTAACTATAGTGTATTTTATATTATTACTTATAATAAGAAATCTTATAGTAATACCTATATATTTAAATTATATATAGTCTATAAAGTAAAAAGTAAAAACAAGTAGCCTTATAAAAAACTATAGCTTATTATCTAAGGCTATATAGATAATAGTAAAGAAATAATTCTTATATAGTTACTTACTATTTAGTAAATAGCCTAGTAATTAATACTTACCTTTACTTCTTTACTACTTTAATATAGATTTCTTCTCTAGTTATATAATATTACCTAAGCGTATACCTAATTAGTAATACTACTAAATTATATTATTTTTACCTACTTACCTATATAAATTTACTATCTTTACTTAGTAAATATAATAATAATAGTAACTAAGCTATTATATAGTATTATAGAGGTAAAAACCTACTAGTAGGTAACTTATAACTACTATTATAAAGAGAATCTCTAGATAAATTTATTAACCTTTAACCTTTACTTATTAATATTATTACCTAATAATAGTAACTTTAGATTAATTAGTATATAAATAAATAATATAATTAGCCTTATAGATAGTAAATTCTTTACTTATAAAGAGAAGAAGCTTAAGAAGGCTACTTTTATAGTAAAACCTAAGTAATTACTTATAACTAATAACTTTATTACCTTTAATAGTAGTGTATTATCTATTACTACTAATAGTAAGCTTACCTTTTACTAAAAAGGCTAAGGTAAAAAGCTCTAACTTATTAATAAGAAATTACCTACTGCTTAGTAAAATTATATTTAGTAATATACCTATAGTATATATATTACTTTTATTTACTAACCTAAAGCTTACTTTAACTATTTAGTTGCTGCCTAACACTAATTACCTATAGCAGAGGAGATTAAAGCTTTAAACTACTATATTAAATAGTAAATTAGTAACCTTAACTATAGCCTATAATTTTTACTAATTAACCTTATAACTACTAAGCTCTTTATATTTATTAATAGCTTATTTATAAATAACTATAACTTTACCTTTTAACTTAGCTTTATTATAGTTCTTACTAATAAATAAATTATTAAGTAACCTACTACTAATAGTAAAAGCTTTAAGTTAACTAGTAATATTATTTACTTTAGTTTAATAAAGTATAAAAAAGTTATATATAGTATACTTACCTCTAAGGTCTATAGGATAGTTACTAGTGCTAATATTACCTATATAATTAGTATTACTCTTATAATAATTACTAACTACCTTAAACTACTATAAATACTTATAATACTTTACACTAACTTATATTTACTTTATAAGTATATTATAAAGCTTAGTACTATAAAGAAGAAGTAACTTATAATAAATATTATAGCCTTTTACTAGTTATATAAACGCTATAAGATTTTTAAGATATAGTAGATTTATAGTAGTAATAACCTAGTAGATAAGTTTATAAAGTTATTACTAAATAATATATTAAAGAAGCTAGTTAGTAATAAGTAGTTAAAGATATAAATAAATAAATAGGTTTTTTATATATAATAGACTATATAAGTAAAAAGTATTAAATACTTTTTAGCTTCTTGTTTTTATTATATTTTTTAGCTATTCTTTTAGATATAAATAATAAGAGATTTTTAGTACTATAGAAAGTTACTAGTGTTATAATATTAACTATTATAGATAAATATTAGAGTTATTAGGTTAACCTTAATAACTTATTGCTAGTAAATCCTTAGATATTTAGCTATAGATTCTCTAAGGATTTATAGGTAATAAGTTAGTTATTTAACTAACTAACCTATAATAATTATCCTTTTTTTCTTCACGTATAATAGAGAACTATAGTTACCTCTATTATTTGTTAATTGCTACTAATATGTATGGTTAACTGTATTAACCTATCCCTTGGTGTTACTAACAGTTTCTTTTCTTCCACTTAACCTCCTATGCCGCTACTCAGTAGAACTGTGATTCTTTAAAAGTGTCTAGGCCCATCCCTTGGGGCACTCACATCCTGACTGACAAACCGAGGTGCATATCCAGCCATTAGGGGCAGCGTTACCAGTAATAGTAGGATAGTGAAGTACCGAGAGGGGTCAATCTAGGCAAAAAGGGACAGAGGGTTGGTATAGATCTCATAAAGCACACCGTGATTGCTTATGTACATTCCAGGCGACGTGGGTGTAGGCATCATCAAATGTCCTTACTTCTCATATTAGTCACGATGTGGGCGTGACCTTTTTTGTGAGTGTTGACTGGTATTATTTAGAAATCATTAGCATAAAGGATATACACTAGTGGCTATAACCACGCCCATTTTCCACTGCTCTAGCACTTGTATAAAGCTGCGTGCTCTATACCTTTGACTTTGCCACACCACTGGATGTGTGCGTTCCAGGCAAGGTCGACTAATCTGAGTCAGGCCAAGAGTCCGTCTCACTATTGGAGGAGTCGGCACAGCCACTGCAATAGCCTCTTTTTGTTGAGGGCAGTCTCACGGAGTGAGTTCCCGAGCACGCCCGGCCTGCGCGCTTGGCCTCGCATTTCTGTCTTCTACCCTTACGGTTCTTGTAATTGCGGTTGCACTTGAGGCACCGTAAGGGGGTGTATGGTGTGGTGCACATATTGGCGAATGTAGCTCCTTGTCGAGATGGTAGCTGGAGTAAAGTTCAATGCTGTTTCTTGTGCGTGTGTTGTGCGGGTTCTCGTCAGCCTTGGATATTCTGTTTGGGTTGTAAAGCGTTTTGTTGTGTGCAGATGATCGAGTTTGGAGAGCGTTGCTTCTACAGCGAAGTGTTGCGAGGTTATATACATTTTGATAGTGAGAGTGTGAATAACACAACTGGACTTGGGGGGTCATCGCCTGGTCGAGAGAAGCACAGTGAATTGGGCGCGCTTCTGTTACTGCAATTCTTCACTGCTTGTTCCCTAAACGCATTCACCTCCGTCTTGTTCATTCAGTACGTGATGGCAGCAGTTCCCTAACCTCCTTCGTTTCCGAGCCCGAACACCTAATGAGTTCCTCCGGCCCAATTGAAAGGATGTCATCCTTTACGTTGTCGCCGATGTTACTATTTTCTTGCAAACTATGCTGTTGCTATGGCTCAAGTGGAAGTCCGGAGTGTTCCTGAAATGAGTATAACACAAGCCATAATATCGATGCCCAGTGTTCAACTGTATTTGGTTGATAGGGTGTGTGACTCCCACGAGATTGGGCAGTGCCTGGAACACAACTCAGGGGAAAAGGGGCCATACCTTCACTCACAGTTCAGCTTCTTCAACTGAAACAGCCGGACTTTCCATTAATGAAACATCACCTGTGATGCAAGGTTGGCACTCCAATTGTATTGTTGCAACTGTAAACTAAGTACCATCACGACATGAGCTATTAATGATAGTCTTGGTTTAGACAATGGAAATTTCCCAATTGCATACTGCTTTTTCGGGATTGCATCCTCTTCCAGTTCAAACTCCAGCACAGTGAAAGGCTAGAGCTATGAGAACTATTGACCCTGGTTTTGGTGGACATAGCATTGATTTAGCAGAAACGGCAGGGTCTGGGAAATAAATAAGATGATGACCATTCTCTCCTGACTCTGTCCCGTGCAATATAGGTACAGATACTGTGGCTCGGGTCTCGCTGATGTTAGTGATTGGTAATTATCGATTAGATGAAGATCGACTGGGGAGATTCAAGACATCCAGAGGCGTTAGCTGTGCAAGTCCGGGTTTACGGTGTTACGAGGTTATTAAATACAAGAAGACTTGTACAGATGTTGTACAGAAACCCGTAGCCTAGTTAATTTATGAATCTATTGTGTGAGCTTGGCAACATGAGGGTGCGAGATTGATGGTTTCAACCCAGACGAGCCGAGTTGAGCCGGGCTCACCGCTTCAAAACATCTGGTCCGAATCAACAGGGGTAGTCAAATACCCCAAACATTGATATGAGCCGTTTCAACCTTATTCCTTCAAAACTCCTGTTTTCAACCAGGCCAGAGTTGTCCGTGGGAACCGGGCACGTATCATAAGCCCAGTGATGCGGAGGTGCGATAATGCCTAGTCCGAATACCCATTCGGCCCCAAGCATCCGTTGGACAAAAGTCTTGAAGCTCGCGCAATTCCGCTGCAGAACGGGCCTGGCGAATTAGGCGTCACCGACTTTGCATTTTGTATTACACTTAGAAACGTGAGGTTGGGCATCTCCGGCAGCCATTCCTGACTAGGGTTTGACCGGCTGATATCATGTCTTCGTTGCCGAGGAGCATTCTCGCGCCGAGTTTCGCGTGAACTCCTGCGCTTTACCTGGTAACCGCTCACCGAGCGATGTGGTTTTATGCCCGTGAAAGAAAGAAAATTTGCAGGGTTACCAGTGTATCCACATGCTTTTGAGTTGGCCTGAAGGAGTCTTGATAGATTTTGCCTTGCTTGCCCCCAGGAAACTTAAATAAACCCTGTATTGGTCATTTGACACGTTTGTGAGCAAAATCGAACCCGCATGATTCGATTGCGACTTTGCCGAGGGGCAAAGCAACATGACCCACCTTTACACACATACAATTCTGGGCCATGTTCCTTGAAACGACAAATGGAGTTGATGAGTGGTGTTTCCCAACGCAACTTTATATTGTGTTTGAGTATCGAGCGTGATACTCGTACTGTGTTTTTCCGACTGTGTATTAGACTACCGGTACTGTTGTTCCTGTGCGATTTAATAGGGACTGGGATACGTACCTCAATGTTTTATAACACAACATAACTACACACGCTTTTTCGGTGACCGAGATCAACACCTTATGCAGTCATGATGACAGTAAGGTATGGCTTCGTGAAACCATTTGCCGGACGAGACGGTTACATGACCAAAAGAGAAAAAAAAACGTCTAGAGGTATTGAGCATGGGTAGGGTAATAGCACACAATGGTCTGCAACTATGCTGGTTCGATCCAAGAGGGGCGCGATGCCCTTGTGCTACGCCGCTGATGTGTGTGGCCTACTACCTCAGTATCAACAACTGCCTAGTTGTCAACTATAGATTTGATTATTAGAAAAAGGTTAATTTCAAGCTCCACGAGTTCCAACCTCACCCACATTGGCACGCTGTTTTCGATAGATGCGACGATCCAAGTTCAGGGCACGCGCCGGCCACATACTAAGTGGGGCACAGGTAGAGCCTGACCAAACTTACTGCCTTACATAGTATACATTAAACGTGCAAATCCCCATCACAATACGACGCTGGTCAATGAACACAAGGGATTGGACAAGGACCGCATGTCGTGGATCGATTCCAGCCAGCAAGTGGCTCGGCGACGCGCAAACAGTCGCAATGGCGCAACAACCTTGGCACTTGGCGATGATAATCATGTGTGGCTTCGCGGGGCCAGCAGGGAAGTAGGAAAGCAGGCCAAGGCTGCCAAGCATGAGTTTATGGCTGTGGGCATGTGAAGAGGGAGCAAAGCCAGATGTGAAATAAGAATAGACTAGAAAGCGTGGGTATGACGCATGGATTGGCCACCTGATTGATAACAGCAATCAGCTTCGTTCATACCCCCGATAAGGGCATCATGAAGCCGATCTGCCTTGGACGTTGACACAAGCTTTCAGTGGAGGGCTTGAATGTGGTCAGATTGTGAGCTCTTCGACTTTGCTAGCAGGATCGTCCGACCATACCTTGGACGGCGTCCGAAATGTCCGGCTGATGAGGTGTCCATGGCGCCATGCAGCAGATCAAAATCACTGTGCCGTAAGGTAACTCACATACCTAACCACGGTAGCGTAAGAGGACTTGTGTAGTGCAAAGCCGAGAATGGTCTCACTAACGATTAGTATTGCCGGTTTCCATGGCAGGACTCATCATCAATCTCCCCCCCTTTCGCTCTCACAAGCTCGGCCAACCTGCGTACTCCACCGAAAGTCGGGCGCAGATCACAAATTTCGGTGCGGAATCGGCCCCTGCACCGCCACCTTGTAGCGGCCCCCATTTACGGGAATAGACGGGAGTCTTCGAGGCGAGGCCCGCCTCCCGGTGAATGAGGACCGCAGTGGGTGGCCTGTCTGTGGATTGGGTGTTCTAAGCCTCAAAGAAGGTTGCTCAAGGTGGAAGCTTCAGGCGTTAGGAGGGGGTGGGCGCCCCCATCCAGGACTCATCTGACATGTCTCTCACACCCAAACTCCCCGCGCCCTTCCCGCACCGTCACCGTCATTTGATCCAATCGTCCAAGTACCAGGGGTTAGGCGTATGTCTCAAAGTCTGAGACAGAAAGACTGGCTTAACGAACGGTGAACCCCCTTCACCGCAGGTCATGAACAATCGTACCACTGCCCTGAGCGAATCCAGGCCCTGGAAATGGCCATATGTACGGCCCTTATCGCTTCACATCAGCGTGGTATTGCATCAATACATCACGCACTCACTCGACGGTCGCTAGGGAGAAACAAGCCGCCCCCTCATCGCACGCCGTTGTTGACAAACCCACAACGCAAACAATCCAAGGTTTCAACGGTACCGAACCCAGGCTTTCATGCGGCGGTAACGAGAGTACCATGCCGTGCCAATCATGAACGTTGTCGGTACTCCTTTCCTCGCCCGGCAGATGACATCCGTCAGTCTGGGCTGTTGCTGCGGCCCTGCATCGCCGGACGATGACCAACGCAGCCACGCTTGTCCACGTCGGCTGGCTGTTTTCGTCCACTCACGACTGCGAAGCTGACACCGCCGTAACATCATGACAAGACTGGGGAAGCGAGCAGCAGCACCTTTTGGTCAACCTCTCTTGCAGTGCCCCTCCCCTCCTTTTCTCGCGTACGGAGTACATCCCGTGGTGCTCAATCTGTTGACAGAGTCTAGATGCCAAATGCAAGGGGGCCTTCAGGGCCCTCATTCGCATGACAGTTGTAATGGAAGTCTCGGTCGGGCGGGCGTGCACAACACACACACACACACACACACACACACACACACACGTAATATGGAAGATGTACGCCAACTAAACCAAGATGGTGTACGGTGCCAACAAACGCGTAACACGATTTTAGTATGTTCTTTGACGAAGATTTGTTGACTTGCCATGCTCGGAAAATTTCCACACCCCCCCTCGCGTTTAGCTGCCGGTACGGATACTATGTAGTTGATTCCAGGGACTAAACCGACGTCACAGACGAAAACTCGTGCGTCGTAGCCCCAGTTATTTTCCGTCGCGGAGGGGAGCCGGTACTGTTTGCGTTACGTGGTGGTTCGGCCCTTTTTCTTCCCTCTCTTCATAGTGTTCCCGTCGATTTCCCCTGCCAAAAGCCAAATGGTTCGTCCAAGGTTCCTGGACAAGCATGGGAGGGAGAGAGGCAGCTTTGAGGGAAAGGGAGAAGAAGGAAAAAAAAATTGCTTGGATGGACCCATTTAATGCCCAGTCCCAGTTCCGGACGCTGCCCGGGCCAGACGGAGCTCCCAGCGCAGCCCTCCGGGCCCCATCCTCATTACTCGTTCCAGGTTGGATTACTCCGTACATCAAAAGGTACTACGGCTACTCCTATTCACGCATGTCAGTCTCAAACACCATGCGGCTACGGGCAAATGGCCTCGTGTACACGACCCTGAAGGCGTCCCAGGAGGTGTGCCAGGTGCCACACACACACAAACACACGTCCGTCCATCCATGCACATCCATGCTATCCCATTTGCTCTGCCAGATAGACTGAAAAAAAAGTCTCTGACTGGCTTGACTGGGCTGGCAGAGCGCCCCAAGCATTGGTATGAGTAAGGATCGGCCTGGTTCCGTTGGGCGCCGCCGCGGGTCTGATCGCCGTCGCCTTTCAGATTTTTAGGGCGCCTCGTCTCGAACGATCTGAGCCTTAGATTCGTGATCGCTACATAGGGCTCCGGCACCCGCCGGTTATATAGTGGGCTTATGATCCCCCTGGAACTTGTTCGCTTCGTCATATTTCACGGATCCCTACTTCCTAGCACGGCACTTGGCTATTTCCATCTGAACGGTTGCCATCGCCCTCTACTCCATTTACATCGGGCACCCATCGACGCCTCACGTCAACAATAAACAAAGACACCTACTTACACGCACATTCACTTACGCATACAAATACCGATACACACCAGCACTTCACTTCACACATACATACACACACACACTCACTCACTCAGACACGCTGCCTCTACTAGTTACTACGTTCATCCCATCACACAAAACTTTGCCCAACATGTTCGGCCGACAACAACGGACCCAGTTTTGCAAACGAAGCAGCTCTGGCAGCTCGTGGCCCGAGAGCGACAGCGACGACGACATCGTCATCCGCCCTTGCGCATCCGACGAGAAGGCCGACGCCTCGGTCACCATGACCGAGTATGTCCCGGCGTCGACCACCGTGGGGGTGGAGCAGCCCACCAGCTCGCGGCCATCCCTCACCGGCCGCCGCTCCTCTGCAGAGGACGCCAACCTCGAAGCCCTCTGGGAATGCATGCTGGAACTGCAACAGAAGTACCACTGCTACAACTCGACGCGCATGGAGATTGCTGCCGACAGCGAGGATGCCATGGGCATGATGCGTAAGTAACTTCACCATCCGTCGCCCGGGACTTCGCACAGCAACTAACATGATAACAGCCACCAAGTACTGCATGGACATGCTCAACGACTCCATCGAGTCTCTCCCCGAGGAGGGCTGGAAGAAGCTCAGCAAGTTCCTCGTAACAGACTTTGACACCTGTCAGAAGTCGCAAAAGTGGAAGTTCTGGAAGCATGGCTAGGGTCGTGGCGTTGGCGATTTACGTGTTCTTCTTCATTTCCAGCGATGCGAAGGGTCCCGTGGCTCTGGTTAGAATGATACCCCTTTTCATGCGGAACAACAAAAGTTTTGGGTTCTTTTGATTTGGCGTTAGCGTTCCGCCGTTGGTTGATCAACGGCGACGCGGGATTGACATATTACACTCTCATTATCTAAATAGCACACTTATTAATCTTGTAGAATGGTCGACATTTACCTTCAAAAAAAATCATCATCATCATCTCGCAAGCAATGCTCACCTACGACGATCATGCGGTGAGCCCCTAAGGCACGACGCTGTCAGACCAGACGAGCCCGTCTCACTTGATGGCCAGGGTGGCTCGGTGCGGGGTGCTGGTGATCTCGGCATTAGGCGTCACTCGCCGGCTCCGATCCCGGATATTGAACGGGGATCGTCATGGGGTGCTTACGACTGTGACACGACGTGCATGTGGCAATGCATCTTGGGATCGCCGCCGGGAAGACATGCCCGTGAGTCAGAAGTGTGTGACATGCCGGCGCGATGTGACTTGGGGTACATGAAATACCGAATCTGGATGGCTGGGCTCATCACGCGACTAACAGCGAACCTTATCGGTTACCTCGGTGGCATCAATGGATGATATGATTTGGCTGATTTAGATGCGGGTAGAACCCGGCAGAAGACTACCTTTCACGAAGGTACCATGAGATGATGCCACGAAAATAGCAGCCCGCAACTAGGCAACACGAACGGCAAGCTCGGTTACACAGCCGCTGCGACCTCGACGGGGCCGTCAGGAAGCCGGCTAGCAGCGATATTACACTGCCGGAACAACCGGACCTCGTTTTCCGCAAACGCACCAACGACAGAATGGATTACCCCGCGGTTGTGAAAGATGACAAAGTCGCCCTCCTCCCAGTCATGCGGGTACACGTATTTGGGCGAGATACCCGGGCGCTGCAGCCGGTGCACAGTCTCCCGAACCTCGGCCAGATCCTCCATCACGGTCCCGTCTGCCAAGTGCAGCCTCCGCACGGCCGAGGGGTGGACCTGCAACGCCAGCCGGCCCGTGGCGGGGTTCCGCCAGCACATGGGCAAGACTTGTATCTTTTCCTCCTCAATAGGCGGCAGGTCGGTGAGCGGCACCTCCTTACCCTCTGACACCAGTCCGAGGCCGTCGGAGCGGGACTTTGCGCCGCTCATCCAGACGTAGGGATGCGGGGCGTACTCGACCTTTGTCGTGCGGACAAAGTCCTGGTCCTCGGGGGAGAGCTGGTCGTACATGGCATAACCGGAGACGAAAGCGGTGGTGCCCAGCGGCACGCTCATCTCCTCGCCCGTGCCGTCGTCGTAGCGGAGCGTCTGTTTGCGACCACCGGGGACGCGGACGGCGAGGAGAGTAGTGGCGACGGGCGGCGCGAGGCCGTAGAGCGCCGCGTCAATGTGCCAGCGATAGAAGCGGGTGAAGTCCAAGTCGTCCTCGGCCGGGATGGTGGTGGCATGGAACGTCCGGTGGTGAGGGTGCCTAAGTTGTATGTTCTTCAAGCCCTCGTATTCCTCAATGAAGCCGTTGCCAATGACTTGTACCTGCGGCTGATGGGGAATGGTCTTGAGGTCAGGACGCAGAATGGAACGCTTAGCGTCGAGGGTCTTGCCATGCCCGTACGAGGCACCGGCCTCGGGATCGAATCTTTGCGTGATCTCAAACTGGGCTTTGGGGGAGGCATGACTTTGGTTCTTGATGACAATGACTTGGTGCTTTAAGAGGGCATCACGGATCACGTCGAAATCGGCGTCTGCAAACCGTCAGCTACTGGCCCGGGCATGTAAGTCTCGAGACTGAAGCTTACCAAAGGAGGTTACCGATTCTACGGGTAGTCTCCCACTAATTATGCAAAATCATTGCTTTCATCATGTTCCGCGTTTCAATGTAGTCTTACCGGTGAGTTTCTCAATGTCAACATTTGTGACAACAGCCCCGAAATCAATAGCCGAGTCCTTGGGTGGAACAATGGGCTGGACGGTTACCCGAGAAGGGGTCTGATGGATGGCCATGTTGTGGGTGTATTGTTGAGAGAAGGCGTTCAAGTTGTCTCAAAGGGGAATTTCGTGGCGCGGTTTCAGGTACAGCCGGTTTTCAACTAATTTCTAGTGCAAGAATGAGAAGATGGAACTTCGGGCTTCCTTTGTATATAAATGTTGTGGCAGATAAAAGTGGCGGCCATTGTGGACGGCCGGAAGCCGCCGATAACCTGCGCCCGGTTCCTCGGATTGCCCCGCTCTCAGACCCGGTCATTATAGAGGGCTTGTGATAAAGCATTGAAAGTGAAACGATGACACGTGCATATGGCTCACACAAACTACGAAGAATGAGCGCGATAAGAGATGAAGATTCGCTGACAGCTATCTATGAGCGGCCAGGCAATGAATGTCCCCAGCATTCGTCTTTCCATTCTCGTGGCTGAAACGGGCTATTTCGGCCTTACCGTTGTAAGACCGAACCGCGATTTGATTATCGCAACCCATCTAACCAGTGTCCGCCTCGCCCTTGGCCTGCCACGAGCCGTTGTGCGGAAATACTAGCATTTACCCCTGAAGTGGTGTGTGTTCTCAACGTGGGCAATATTGCGGGGGTAATCGTATATACGACCGGACCGTCTTCCCGAATGAGCCGCTCCGAGAAGACTCGGTCGCTGCTGTTAAGCCGGCCCGTCCGCATCGCGGCTCCGAGGGTGTGGGAAGTCTTACGCACCATTGTTCAGTGCTGCCGTGGTGGTGATAGCATACTGCAATGGTGCTCGCAGCTTCATGTTGGGCTGGGTCAGTGCGGTAGACTCGCTCATTAGGGTCCTTCGGTGCCAGCAACGAGCAGCGACTGGTCGACCTGTGGCGACTTGGTAGCCTCTGATTGATTTGTGCCATGGATCTCGTGTCGAGAAGAACAGTGTCCTTCATCAGTGTTTCTTGACCTTGTCCATCCACTCCTTGGAAGCTTTGGTGCCGTCGTGTGCCTTGCGAAAGAGAGCGCGTTCCCACTCGTCCAGGCCACGAAGAAAATCTTCGTTGGAAGCGCCGATGCCGTCATCGGCGCCTTTCCTGGCATGCAACGCGATTTCTGTTGCCCGCATCACAAAGGTCTTTCGCATCACGTCGCTGAGCTCTCGCTCGTCGAACAGATCCAAGATGCGCGTGCCGAGGCCGTAGAAGTGGGCGCTCTGGTCCCTAACCGGAACAGCTCGCGCATCGGCTTTTAGGGCCTGGACAACCTGATATGATAGCGCGGCAGGCAAGTTCAGGGTTACCGGTGCTTTCGACTCTTCGGCGGTGCCCGTGTTAGCGAGAGCGAGCATCTCAGCGAGCCAGAGCGGCAGTGCAATCTGCGTTCCTGCCTTAAGAGCATGGGAGGGGTTGTTGTCGAGGTATCCGAGGTCGGCGACATCGAGTTCGAATTTGCAGGGAACTTTCTGGGAATTATCAGCTTCGGCTGCTCATGGACCATCGTTTGGAGGAAGTGCTGCTGATGCGCGCTGATGTTTGGTCTGAGGAGTTTGCGTCGTACCTCTGCGTCAGTCAAGATAGCGTCGATATCGTAATAAGACATGGCGACTTTTAGGCAGGCTGTCGCCTTGTGCTGTTTGCTGAGTCGATAGTGTTGGCAGAAACAAGGGCGGCGTGGTGATCTTCCTGGCGGGGAAGCTTGACGCGTCTGGCTGTGAATGCACACGCGATTCCAGAATCAAGCGTCTCACCCCGCCATGCTGAGGAGTATCTTATCACACACACACACAAGCCACATGTGGCTGAGAGTCTGTGGCAGTGTAGTGCACATGGGGCGGATGTCTCAAGAATATTCGAGGGCGCTGCGCGGAATCTGGAGGTAACAGCTCCCCACTTTTTGTGGATGACGACATTCCCCTCTCATTCGCAGAAGAGCAAAGAAGGTGCTGAAGAGGCTCTTTCCTGGAGATCCGAGCTTCCTCACGTAATAGCCGAGCGAGCAACTGAGCAAAGCGTACCTCTCGCAATTGACATCATCCTGATTTGCACCACCCGCCGTTAGTCAACTTCCGTTGATCTCAAGGTACTTCTACTGCTGCATTCCCGCACTTCCTAATCAATTGTTTCTGTTCTAATTGACTTCAGTGGTACTTACATACAAGACATAGGAACACGAAAATGTCGTCCGCTCTCCTCCGAACCGCTCCTGCTCTCCGCGCAGCTCTCCGAGCTGGTGCTGCGAAGCCTGCTGCCGCTGCCATGGCCAGCACCAGCTTTGTTCGCGGCAAGGCCACTCTGCCCGATATGCCTTGTGAGTAGCGCCGTTGATTAGCAACCTCTGGATGCGTAACAATCGCGCTAACATTGGCCCCTCGCTCAGACGACTACGGCGCGCTTGAGCCCTACATCTCGGCCCAGATCATGGAGCTTCACCACTCCAAGCACCACCAGACCTATGTCAACGGCCTCAACACCGCCCTCGAGACCGTCGAGGACGCCAAGGCCAAGGGCGACTTCTCCAAGGCTGCCGCCCAGGCGCCTTTGATCAACTTCCACGGTGGCGGCCACATCAATCACTCTCTCTTCTGGGAGAACCTGGCCCCCGCCAGCAGAGATGGCGGCGGTGAGCCCGACGGCAACTTGGCTGTACGTTCACCTATTTCTCGCAAAGCCTAGACAATGCAGATCTGACATCCTCCACAGCAAGCCATCAAGAAGGACTTTGGCTCCTTTGACACCCTGCGCAAGCAGATCAACACCTCCCTGGCCGGCATCCAGGGCAGTGGCTGGGCCTGGCTCGTCAAGGACAAGACCAGCGGTACCCTCGGCGTTGTCACCCGCGCGAACCAGGACCCTGTCACCGGCAACCTCGAGCCTCTGCTGGGCATCGACGCTTGGGAGCACGCCTATTACCTGCAGTACCAGAACCGCAAGGCCGAGTACTTCGACGCTATTTGGAACGTTGTCAACTGGAAGACTGTTGCCAAGCGCTTTGAGAAATAGGCGACGAAATAAAAATGTACGATAGCCTTGTAGACGCACACATCTAATGGCCACTTGATTTAACAGCGAAAGGAATCGTAAAGAATCACTCAAAACTACACGTTGCAAATACAAATAAATAATCTTGACCATCTCACGGTATCGGCAAGAATCCCACATCCGACCATTTGTTGCCATCGAAATGAACGTGCTTCAGCTGTCGCTTCACCTAGAAGGAGCAATGGCTTAGATCGTGCGATGCCACCAGAGGAACCTGCGGGACCTTGGCCGAGCTGGCCGTCACACAAGCGAGTTGTGTCGGGTTATTAGCCCCCTCAAATACGGCATCCGTTTCCGGCCCTTTCCAGCCCGTCGTGTCATCCTCGTACAAGTACGATATCTTGCCGGTCTTGGAGTCTTGGTACAAAATCCATGTGTTCAGGGCACCCGATCCCCCACTTCCCGAGTCGAGTCGTGCAACGGCAAAGCCGGCCATGGTGAAGTTTGAGTCCACAGTCCCCAGCAACTGGCCCGAAGATGTGACTTTTTGGCCACCGGAGGAGCGGTCGTAGTTCTGCAGCCTTCCGTCGGTGTCCCGATAAATGATTCTTGCGCTCGATGATGTTGTCCTCTCGCCAGCCGAGCGAATTACCTCCCTGGGAAGAATCACGAGCGCCGAACCGGGGGAGGCTGTAATGCCGACTGCTGTTTGCTCTTGGAATTTCGGCGCTTTGTATTCGTAGAACACCTCCACGACGTCTCCGTTACTGGCTTGGAGAAGGGTAGACGGCCAGTATGCCGCTATCTGTGTGCCGGTATTGCTCAGTGTATACCCCCCCTCGCTGACGCTATCAGGGAGGCCTCCTCTTGAGAAGCCCTCACGCCAGTTGACGCCGAGGATATTATCAGGCGAGCCAATGTAAAAGACTTCGGTTTGCGGTATTTCCGGCAATGCCTTTTATGCAGCCAAACCGTTAGCGAACTGTTTTCCGTTGTGGGGGGGATTGTAGCATACACACCTCGGTTGGCTTCGTCCATAGCTGGCTCACGCCAAAGGGAGAGTTGAGCTTGGGTGCTGGCTTTAGTTTGCTACAACTCTCCACCCAGCTATGCCGCCGACGACTCCTCCAAGAACCAAGACGACCAGACCGCCGATACCGAAGAGCAGCTAAGGAAAGCGTCTGCCTCGGCCAGGTTGTTGTGCGCTATGGACGCCGTCGTGGCGACCTTCGTAAGCTTCGTTGATCCCAGCAGTGTTTGATGCCTTGTTGTTCCCCACGAAAGCACCATTCGGTTCGGAGATGGCCGCGTAGCTGTGTCCGGAGCCGTCATGGAACGGCGCGGTCCAGTGACCCGTTCGGCTGTCGACAACAACGGTGTCCGTGTCGTAAGTATTCCTCACTTCGCGGCCTGGCTGCGAAGCCCGTGCTGATGGGTCCATTGTGCAAGATCAGGTTAGCCTTGGGTGTCGGAGACCAGTAATGACCTATATCAATGCGAAATCATGGCTAAAGGCGCGATATAGTAAAACAACGGCACCGTGAAATCGCGGGGCCAAGAACAAGCTAGCTAGAGGCAGAGCCTGCAACAAGTCTTGATTATGTATCCGTACATACAGGGGCCATCTTCACCCTCCCTCGGGTAGAAAGCGGATGCCACTTCGGCTAACTTATATGGGTGGCCATATAAGGATCCTGCTGACTGCATTTTCCTTTTCGGTATCATTGACCGAATTTCCTTGCCGATGTTCTTAGCTATGAGAACAACCCTGACGGGCCCCCAAATTTGACACCACGAGTCGGCTGAGATATGCTCTTTATAACTATGTCACTTCACCCTCAATACGAGCTACGTAGGGTTCAAGATGATTGAGAACGCGCCTTTCCTTCAACAGACCGATGCTACAGGCTTAGCTTACTGTTTCCTCCGTGTTCTGGCAAGGGAAGCAAGAGCTTATTCAGTGTTCAAGACTGGCATGATCCGAGTGAGACTGGTAATTACTGCATATTGACACAAGGCAGGCTCGGAGGACGGCGTCACTTCATTGGCGTGAGGGATTGGGGACGATGCCAAGGAGCGGCGCAGGATGGTGCCTATTCGTACTGGCTGTTGATTCGGTACGGCAAGCTCTCATGAAAACACCAAACTCCCCTTTCTGCGCAAATTCGGGACATGACGAAGGAACCAGGTGGGTTCACGCGCCCCGTTTTCGACTGCAGTCGGATGGGGGCTAGGGGACGGGGGCCATGTCCATCACGATATTGTTGCCCTAGCTTGCGTCCTACATTAGCGCTGGGGCCAGGTTCTCGGGACTGTGCCTCATAGTGCTGAGCAGTCAGACCTTGGCCAACAACAAGGCAGCTACGTGAGCCACATGTATTCGTAGTCAACAGTGGTGATTAACGAGGCTTGTTAGAGGGCGTATTCTCTGCCCGTCATGGCTGTGGCGCGTAGGCTCCAGACCCATGCTTGTTAGAGTGGAGTGTCGGTTTCCCAAGTCGGATCACAAATGAGCAGATCTTGATCTTGTCATATCTAGCCCATGGTATCTCAGGTAGGCAGCAAGGCAGAAATCGTTTGTAAACGTAGACCGCCACTTCAAGACTTGTTTTCTCTTAAAGCATCAGTATTTGGTACAATGTCTCTCGTAATAACCAGCCAGTTGTAGTTATGAAGTGCTACAGGCAGAACAAGCTTGAAAACAGTTCAATTGAGCTTACCGTTTACGCCTAACTATCTTGTGAAGCTCCCTAATCATACTGTTGTACAAGCTCGGCAGCTCATTACGCTTGAGGAATCTTCTATCATTCCCAACGGTGGATCTTGATATACTAGTTGTCCTGGCATCTAAAACATGTCTATGGAACCCTAGAAGCATAAAAAAGACACAGGGGTTAAGTATTTTAGCGTTCAGTATTATACCCTTAGACAGTCTCTGCAAAGACGTACCCACTAGATGCTAGTTGTGCTAGGTAATTGAAGAGGAGGCAAATGCTTTGATATAGGACATTGTGATTCTTCCCAGGTCACGCTTGAGGACCATACGGTTGCCGCCCACCTGGTACATATTACATTTGGTTAACCGGGCGTCCTTGATAGTAGTATCACTTTCACACGAATAGTGGAACTTTGGCTGCTGCTATCTGATTCAAACTGTCTTGATGTTACATACAGTCAGTGATCCACCACTGTTGCTAAAGCTTCATATAGTATAAAGGCAAGAGGTTAAGGCATGTATAGCTCTGTTCATAGTTACAGCTTCAGCATAGATTGTCTTCCCTCCTTTGTCGTAAGACGAAACTGATACGGTATACTACAGCTTCCGAGTTGAACTGACTAGTCCATACCATAACGCTTGGCATTGCCATGGTTAGATTGCACTATTCGCGGTTGTAAGAGCCAACAGTGTAACAAAACTCATAAGATCTTTCGCTCGTAAAGCTAATCTCAACGCCGACTTCGGCTATTGGGGGTGGCGTGCTTGGGCAGAGCCCGGATCCTCGGACCAAAATGAGCCAATCGGCCGACTTAACTGAACTAAGTCCGTTAACTTGGTGAACTCTGAATATGTGTGATTGTGTTGAATGGGCCCGTACATGCATGTACTCAAACGTAGAGGTGAAACAAAGTATTATTCTGTGACTAGCCTTCCCAACTATAAGTTATCGCTGACGTATGTTAGTTATGTACTCGGCCATATGTTATTGAGTCAGTTCGGTCCGTTTGTATAATAATTCCTACCCGAGGTCCGAGTGTCCAATCTGACGAGCTTTATCCCTTGTGTACTGAATCATGGGATGTCGTACGGTTAGGTGACCTTAATATCCCAACAGGTTGAGATCTAACGCCGACACCCGTAATTCATTCTAATAGGGAGATCGAAACCATGCCAGGTTCAACATCCCACCTCGGAGATATTCCTTGCCCCAGCTACCTTGTCAGCCATGAGTAGAAGCCTTGGTTTGTAGGCTCTGTTCATTATGCTACCCGCTTTTTAAGCTCAGTGTCCAAATCTTGACTCGTCTTCGGCTTTGTGTTTGTACGCTCGACATCTCCCACACAATATTTAATCAACAACCTGTTTATTTCATGGCTTCACCATGAATATTTTCATTCCTCGATATCGACATCGCCCCAAGCTGCTCCATCGCCGAAAATCATGTTGAAACCAATCAAGAATGTTGTTGTCCTTGGCGGCTCTTACGTCGGACTTGTATGTGCTACCATCGACTACAAAGATCAGTACGGTTCCTAATGCTGCAGGTGTAGGGCGCCGTCAAAGAGCTAGCAGCATCATTGCCAGCATCTCATCGCGTAAGATACACTTGGATCATACTCGCGGTGAATGCTACTAATATATCGCCATCGTCTTCATAGATCTTGCTCGTTGAGCCGCACAGCCATTTCCACCACCTTTTTGCTTTTGTAAGCCATCATGAGAAAGCCCTAGGCTAGTTGCATTGCAGAGATCATTTGATTAATGGCTTTCCGCTAGCCTCGCTTTTCTGTTCTGCCAAACCATGAACACAAGGCTTTTATTCCATACACCGCGATTTTCGCAAGGTCGTCCGACCCGTCGCGGCACCAAGTTATCCATGCTCGTGCCCATTCCCTCCATCATAACAGCGTTGTTCTTGATCGGGACTGGCAGGGGTCGACCGAAATTCCATTTGATTACCTTGTCGTCGCCACAGGCACTCAGCTGCCGGCGCCCGGCACCATGCAACATGACGACAAGTTATCTTCGATCAAGTATCTTCAATCGTATCAGGGATCGGTCATCAAAGCTTCATCTATTGTCTTAGTCGGAGGCGGTGCCGTAGGTGTTCAAATGGCGACCGATTTGAAGGAGCTCTACCCTGACAAGGAGATCACCCTTGTGCATTCTCGCGATTGTCTGATGCCTTTGTATCACAGCAAATTTCACGAGATCCTCAAATCTCGATTTGACGAATTGGGTGTCAAGTGAGGGAACCCTACCCACCTGTAGTGCGACGCTGACCTTCGAGACTACAGACTCATCACTGGAACGCGCGCCGTGTTTCCTCCTGTCAATCTCGATCAAGACGATACAAAGGTTGTCTTGAAGCTCACAAATGGTCAGGAACTTGTAGCCGATCTTGTCATTCCTGCAACAGGGCAAAAGCCAAACAACGAGTTCATCCAGACTCTCCAGTCAAGCAACGGCGATCCTATATTGAACCCATCCAATGGGGGTATCAAGGTCCTGCCTACGCTTCAGTTCAAGGATCCGGCGTACCCGAAGTTGTTTGCCGCTGGTGACATTGCCGATACGGGAGCACACAAAGCTGCTAAGCCTGGCGTGGTACAGGCGCAGGTGGCTGCTCGGAATATTGTCGCCATGATCGAGGGTCGGAGTCCTGTGGAAAGATTTTCAGTCAGACCACCGGGAATCCATATGTCTATAGGACTGGTAAGAAATGTGAAACGATGTTGGCGGACAATGCTGACTTGCGTATTTGTGCCTTTCTAGAGAAAGAACATGAAATTCTTAAATCCTAACGTTGAAGCTGGGGAGACGGAGCCTACCGTCATTATGCGAGACGAGTAAGTCATATCTGGTGAACCCAGTAGATCCATCACTGATTAGTATTCAGCGGTAAAGAGGATTTGGGTATCGAACGTGTCTGGAAACAACGGGGCATCAATGTTACTGATCCGAGGGACTATCATTTGTAAAACGATGAGGAGCGAGACGATCCTGTGCAGAAACATCTGATTATCACTAATCAGAAAGCATTGGGCACGGTGACCACTGATCAGAAATGACCACATTATGATCGCTTGTCAAAACTCACCCCATAACGATCACTAATCACGGTCCAATTGCGAAAGCCTCTGTTACTTATGTTGCAACTCGATTGGTAATTGGACTTGGGCTTCACATGGAAAGTTTACAGCTCAGTCAAGGCGATGCATCACCAAATTACAGTAGATAAGAACAGTGGTATTCCATTCAAAAGGTTCCCCAACTCATCACATAACATGACCGTGCTTTTCGCAAATCATATTATCCCAGATAACTAAGATCATCATCTTCAATCACCACAACCCCAGATAAAGAACAATTACCAACCATGGCTCCTCGACGTATTTTTGTCATTGGCGCTACTGGCGCTCAAGGCCTGCCCGTATGCCGTGGACTCACCAAAGACGGCGCGTACAGCTTGCGTGTTCTGACACGTGATACAACATCCGCTCGGGCACGGGAGCTTGCCAAGCTTGGAGACGTCGAGTTCATTGAAGGCACGTTTACCAACGAAGCCAGCCTGCGAGAGGGCTTCGCGGGATGTTGGGGCGCCTTCATCAACATTGACGGCTTCAACTGCGGCGAGAAGACAGAAGTCTACTGGACCATCCGTGCTTACGAACTCGCTGTCGAGCTCGGAATTAAGTTCTTTGTATTCGGAAATCTCGACTACGCCTATAAAAAAGGCGGCTACGATCCAAAGTTCCGAGCCGGGCACTACGATGGCAAAGGCCGTATGGGAGAGTGGATGCTGCAACAGCGAAAGAGCA
Source organism: Colletotrichum navitas (assembly GCF_030913465.1). Lineage (NCBI taxonomy): Eukaryota > Fungi > Ascomycota > Sordariomycetes > Glomerellales > Glomerellaceae > Colletotrichum > Colletotrichum navitas. The sequence goes on along the minus strand of NW_026850627.1, from coordinate 153,347 downwards.
ACAACATGGGAGTTGCCCTGTTCACCACCGGGCCATACATTGAGATGACGATTTCGGAAAAGACAATCATGACCCCGAGAGTTGAGAACGGCATTGTCACTTGGAGAGCCCCTCTCGGGGATGGGGAGGTTGCGCATATCGCCCTGGACGATTGCGAGTACTATGTCCGCTGGCTCTTTGACCACCCTGAAAGGTCTGACGGGATGGATCTGGAGGTTGCCATTGATCACATTCACTACACCGATCTAGCCGCAGCATTCGAAAGAGTTACAGGCAGCCCGGCTCAATATATCGACACTCCTGCGGACGTCTATTTTAACCATGTTCCGTTCTCTCACCAGCCGGCAGGGTACAACGCTGACCCGGCAGACCCGGCAACTATGTCGTTCAAGGACAACTTTACCGCTTTCTGGAATATATGGGCACATTCCGCAGGTAACAAAGGAGTCATCAAGCGGGACTACGCGCTTTTGGACGAGATTCACCCGAGTCGGATCAGGACAGCGGAAGAATTCTTCAGGAGAGAAGAAGAGAAGAGGCGAGCCGCTGGACTTGTTGGTCTCCTTGAATCCATCCAAAGCAACGCCCTGACTTCGATCTTGAAGATTGCCGAAGATGACAGGAAGGGGCAGTTGTAGTTAGGTTACTTGGGAATGCTTTGACGGACAGGAATCCCATCATTCAAAGAATGTATTGCCGCTACGCATAGAAATTTGGAGATCTCCAACTAATATTGCAGAGTATTCCTTGATGATCATAGCTGGTTTAAGCAACAGGTTAGGCGTGGCATCAAAGAAGACAATCAAGAGCCCACGATTTGGCTGTCGAATATTCTACAGTTAGCGAGGGTCGAAGACGGAGGAAATAGCTCGGGTTTGTTTACTTGAGGTGATCGAAAAAAATACTTCACTCTTTATTGCATCCTCATTTCAGTATTCTATAGCGCTCTCCTGTCAGATATCCAGACCAATGATCAATATGAAAGTCATCCAGGCTAATGCCCATTAGAACCGTGAGCTAACGAAGACCCCAAGGACATTTGAATAAAGTAGTGCTTTTCTAATGCTTGCCCAAAGCCAAAGAGTTGACAGAGGTGCCAATTCGCTAGAACTTCGTGGACATATCGTGTATTTCACGAGATTTGATTGGCCAGTCTTGTATTTTGACTCACGTCTAAATTAAAGGCACAGTGTAAACACGTAAAGTTCTCGTGCGATGGTTGACTCCGAAATCGTCTCAAAGGTTCTCTTACCACCCCAGAAAGCTAAGCAACCAAGAAGACCATAGCTGTTAAAGCTTTCTCGTATGGTCAACAGATTAGAGACAAAAGGTTTGTAGTCTGTAACTATAAGCTGATGGCGATGGGATATGCGGTGCTGTTTTGTTTTCGATGCCCTGTTTCTATTATTAAATGCACAAACGTTCTATGGAAGCCTATGATTGTGGCACTCAAAAACCATATTGAAAAAAAGAAGAGCCTAGGAACCCGTGTTCATTACACCAGGTACGGTCCCACCTGCTTCTCCAACCATTCCCAGTACTTTTTCCCAAGCTCCTTTTCCACAAGGTCAGCCCGAGCAGGTGTAAGACGACCAATGGGAACCACTAAGAGTCCCAGTCAGAACAATGAACAGCTTTGAAGTCAGGGATGTGAGTGACGCTTACCCCAGTCACTGGTGTTTGCGCGTGTGATATCAGGACTCAGACCGGCGAAGAGCTCGGTATAAGCACCATTCTTTGGCTCTCCCGCAATTGCTTTCTAAGACATGAAATGAAAACCATCAGCGATAGCCCTGAATAAATGTCTGTTGTTCGATTTGGTTTGTACGACTTACCGCAATGATCTTTTGGTACCATGGCATCGTACGCTGCAGGTTTGTCATGTAGACGCCGGGGTCGACACTCTGATTGGTACTGTAAGCAACGGTCTAGTCCTCTCATGGAAGCGAGAGTGGCCTACTATGCTGACGATTCCCTCTTTGGCCGTCCGCCTCGCGAACTCGGCTGCGATGATGACGTTACCAGCTTTACTCCTGCCGTACTTTGTCCCCGCGCCCTCGTCCTTGGCGTAATTCATGTTGTCAAAGTCGATCGGGGGCTTGGGGGCCATGTTCGCATAGCCCGAAGACAGCCATACAACGCGGACCGAGTCCCTCGGTGCAGTTCTGGCCGCGGCAGACAGCGCGGGGTGGAGGAGATGGGTAAAGAGAAACGGCCCCAGGGCGTTGACGCCGAGTTGGAGTTCGTAGCCCTGGGCTGTCTTGGATCCTTGCGGTGGGAGCATAACGCCGGCGTTGTTCCAGAGGACGTCTAGGCGGTCCTCCTTCCCGAGGAACTCCTGGGCGGATTGCTTGATTGTCGAGAGGTCGTTGAGATCCAGGAACAGATACTCACAGCGTCCCCTCGACTGCGGGTACAACTCCTTCAGTTCGTTGATCGCAGCCATGGCCCTGGTCTCGGACCGTGCTGCGAGGTACACTTTGGCATTTCTACTGTAGAGGATCTTTGCTAGTTCCTTGCCTAGACCACTGGAGCCTCCAGTGACGATGAATACCTATAAGGTGTGAGACATGATATGGACCAGACGAAGAGAATACTGCTTTACCTTATTACTCTGATCGGGCAAGGTTTCCTCTGTAAGATTGGCTTTCGGAGGGAAAAGATTCTTCAAAGCAGGACTCATTTTGCTGAAGTCTTCGGTATTGTTGTAATTGTCTTGGGAATGCAGTATGGAATTTGAGATGAAAGCGACTACGGAAACTGCGGCCTCTGGTCTTATATATATGTGGACGAGACATTCCAACTCCCACGAAATCTATCGCAAGCCTTCTTGCATGTTCAAGTCACCACAAAACCGCGGGTGTGGTGTAGGCCAATGTCAGCATACCTAGATAACGGAGTGGCTTGAGCGGTTAGATATGTAACCGCGCGGCGTTCAGCCGCGGTAGGAATTAAGGCGTGCATTCGTGAGGTTCTTTACCGAATTCGTCGTTAGGTCACGGGTTTAGGTGCTTGGTGGTCAGCGTAAGCCCGAATCTCACCCTCCGGAGTTCCGCATTAAGGAGATGCGAGGGAACCAAATCGCCGACATGCACTAGTTACTTCAGCTCGGGTCAACTCTCAATTATGGACATGCGAGTACGACCGGGTTTCGGGCTTCAACGTAGCACACGAATCATGCAAGGCGTGGCGAACAAAGGGTACGCGGCCAGAAAAGGCACCAGGTGTCATGTGCAATTACCAGCTGCCGCCACAGCTTCGCGCAAACAGTCGCGGTCACTTATGGGGCGTAGCCAACAGTGTCAGCCTCTCTCATGGGGCCCCGATCATCATGGTAGCCCTCCAACTCATAGTATGGTATATCTAGCTGCTGCCCGTCCAGCAATCCCATACCCGGCTGGATCGTAGCAGGTTGCTTGGGTTCGAACGACGACGTAAACCCGAAATCGAGACTTGGGTCCTGCAGCACCTCCTGCTCTTCAGGGAAAGGGACTTCGGAGAGAAATGTGAAGTCAAAGTCTGGGTGGGTGTAGTTGCTGAACAAGTCTAAAGGATCGGGTATGTCTGGAGTCGTGCCGCTGGTCGTCATAGTTGAAGGTGACGTATCTGTTGCCGAGGAGGTCGACCCGTATGTCCGGGAAGCTGGTGCATCGATGCTCGGTGGATCTTGGACGCCGCGCTCCTGATTCTCGAGCTGCTGGTAGCCCTTGAAGAGCGTAAGCTGGAGGTTTCGGGCAATTTCAATCACCTTCTGCTTCATCCCTTGCTCGACAAAGCTGAGCTCGCGCTCGATTTCTCTTTCGAGTTGTCGGCGAACCAAGGGCGGGAGCTCGCGGCGAAGGTAGTCCTCGTAGCCGCCCAGGCTCGTGTCGGCATCCTCTGTGCTGTAGTCTAGTTCTGTCAGTACTCCCAACCTTATAAGTGGCCCAGGCAGGTTCCAACTTACAAGGTGAGGGGATCTCCCTTTCTCTCACGTCTGGGAAAAGGATGCTGTACGCCTGTGTCCACTTCTCGGCCTCGGTGAGCTCCTTTGCGGACGTCTTCTTACGCGAGCGGAGCCTCTTTTCCTGGTCTTGAGTGATGCCGTCAAGGAACTCTGGCTCGCGGACCTCGCAGGCGTTTGCAGAGCGGGCGTGTGCCTGGAGATCTGCCTGGGTCTCGAATGGTTGGGAGCAGCGCGGGCACGAAAACTTTGGGAGCGAATGCTTGCGGTAGATGTGTTCCCTGGGAGATTGTCAGTCCCTTTTTTTGATTGTGCGGATAGCACGGCGGCGCACTTGATACGGTGGACGTGATCCCAGCCGGGCCCGCAACATGGTCGCTGGTTCTTGTATTTCCGGGGGTTATGCTTGAAGAATGGGCAGGCTAGTTTCGCGCCGTTTCCTCTGTCCTCATGGATCTTGGACAGCTTTGCCCGAGGCGGACGGTTTCCATCCCCGTCGCTGTTTCCCTCCTCCTCTTCCTCTCCTTGTTTGTTTTCGTCCGGTAGCCTATCATGCTTATTCGATCTTTTCCCTGATGATCGCGCAGATAGACCCTCGGCTGGCACTGCTTGATGGGTGCGGGCAGTACGCTTCCTTGGAGCTGAAGCTGGTGCGGCTGGTGTTACCACTGACCGAGGAGCTGGTGAAACTGGTCTCAGATGGAGATTTTCTAGTTGAACCGGAGGAGAAGAGGGTGGCAGAGCAGCCATCAATGCATTGGGAGTGTAGGACTGGCTCGCGGCAAGCCGAGGCACTATCCCGACCTTCTTTCGCTTATCAGGGATGTGACCTGGTGCTCCCAGTGCTGGTCGCGGCGGCGGCGACGGTGACGGGAGGGCCGATCTCAACGCCACACCGCTTCGACGACTTGGCACCGGTGCGTCGAAGGTAAACCCGCTGGCACTTTCTGTTGATGGTGGCAAAATCAGAGGTACCGATGTTGGAGGGGGAGGGGCATCCGATTCGTCTTGGCTTCCAGAGCCCCGACGAGTGATTGACAGCAGCGATTGCTCTGGGTCGAGTGACCCATCTTCGTTCTTGACTTTAAGTTTCGTGTCCAGCCAGCTCATGAAGGACGACATAAGTCTGTCAACCATGACCCTCTGGACTCTCTTGGACGGGTCGTCGACTTCCTGATATACTTCATCTTCTGCGTCAGAAGAGCTGCCATCGAAGTCCCTACCGCTCCTGGGCTCTGGTGTAGTTGGGCGGGATGCTTTCATCAGACTTGGAGGAGGCTTGTCGGGGTTGTCAACAAGTTCGATAAATGCTTCTGTTTCGAGTCCCGCCGGCACCTTTGATGATGATTGGGGTTCAAAGATTCCAAAGTCGAGTTCTTTTGACACCGGGGGCTCGGCACGACAGCTTTTCTGCCCCGTCTCTGCTTTGGAGAGAAAGGCTGGGTCAATGGTCATGGCAGCGTCGGAGATATGGTCATTGTGTGATGTGAGGTCGGATACACTCATCATCTTTTTCTTCTTCTTCTTATTCAGCATCATCATCATGTTCCAGCTTTCGGGAAGCTGCACTGATGCAGGCGTTTCGGGGGAGCCAGGGCAGGGGTCCGCCGAAGGGAGTTGGGCGCGGCTGTTGTTCTGGCTCGGAACTGCAGACCCCGGTGCTTTCTTTGGAGGAATTTCGTCCGAGTTTCCATCTTGGCTGCCCGAGAAAGGGCTGATGAGAAAGCGTGAGAGACTGCTTCTGATACGAAGCCGGGGCGGAGTCGACTCGGTGAGAGTCGTCTCGGAAGTCTCATGTTCATGCTGGGCTTCATCGGAGGGTAGAGGGTCATCGGCCGTCTCGAGATCCGATGCACGAGGCGAGCCGTCGCGCCGCCGGCTATCTTGGTCGGATTCGCTCGGGTCTCCGGTGACGGGCTTCTTCTCCTTTTCTAGTGGCGGCGGGCTCATGGTCACCAGCGGGAGTTTCTGTGGGGCGGATTGAAAGCCGGTGTGCGGGCAGGGGACGGCAAAGTCGGCAAAGGAGCCTCGACGCCGGACGAAGATGACGCAAAGGTCAGGCTCTCGCGATCTGTACGCGATGAGAGGTTCAGATGCAGACGCAAGGGGTGGCGGAGTGAATGTGGGTTGTTTGTTGTTGACAGGGGACTGGGTTGGAGGGCTTTTTGATGATGGGATGGATTGAGCGTTGCAGTTGTACGCGGCGGCGCAAAAGTCAGGGACGCGGCGGCGCGGGGTGCGTCCATTGCGGCTGACAGGGCCCCGCTTGGCCGAGCACGGTGGTCCACTCTATACCCGTACCTGCAGGTACCTACCTAAGGACCTAGGTAGGTAGGTTCCGCAGTGGAAACAGCCACGGTGCCGGCCGGGCCTTGAGTTCTTCAAGGACACCAAAGACTGAACATGGCATTATCGTGAGTAGGACAGGGTCCAAGATGTTTGTTTTCCGACCGAGGGAGTTGTACAATATTGGTGGTAAAGGGGGGGGGGGGGGGGCTTGAACCCAGCTGATAATGCGCTCAAGCCCAAGCAAGTGCCCTGCCTATGCAAGTAGCCATCGTACCCATCCATACCCTCTTGTTAACAAACTCGAAAGCCTGCTCGTTGGCTGTATTCCAACCTTGGTTCATGTCAAATATCTGAAGTGATAGATAGCTCTTTGAGCAGTGTGGTGGTATGGCAACTGCTAGCGTGATCCTTCGGCTGCCTGCGTCGACGTGATGGAACGGAGGACAAGCGTGTTTTAGTTGCTGTACTAGCCTTTATGACGCTCGATAGTATGATTTGACAGCACTTTGCGGGCCGGACTGCGAACTGATAATGGGTCATGAATATTGAGACATTATCATGAGAGCAACAGTGAGTGGGTCAATGAGTAAGGGAGTGAGTGAGGGAGGGAGGGAGAGGTTTTCCCTTGTATATCAGCTGCAAATGGGGCATTTCGGGGAGAATCGGGGGTCCAAGGGCGCAAAGATGACATTAGGGCGCGGCCGGAAAAGGGCGTTTTTGTCAGCAAGGAGCCACAGAACCACCTTCCTTCCTCTCCTTCTCACGAACACTAGAGTGAATGAAGGAAGGAAGGAAAGGTAGAAAACTGGACCTTCCCCCCTCTCTTCTCATATGCTTGCCTAGGTAGGCGCGTACGCAGGCAGGTACCACCTTCCTATCAATGGTTCCTCTTTTCCTCTCTTTCCGGGCCACCCTCGAGCTGCAAACACGTGATTGTGATTCGCCGAAGGGGCCGGCCCTGCTCCCATCAACGTAACAACAGCAAGTTTTCCATGTATTGTTTGCAAGTGGCCTTGGATCCGGATCGCTCTGAAACTGAGATAGGGTCGCACAGGTATGCAACAGTACCAAAAGCACAGTAGGAAAACACAGTACAAGCAAGTATCTATCATGGCTAATCAATAGTGTACTCAACACCATAGGAACGCTTCGAAACCCCATCTACGAATACTCGGACTGTCTTGCTTGGCATCTTGGCTTCCTACCTTGAGGCAAGGCCTCTCTCTCTCTCTCTCTCTCTCTCTCTCTCTCTCAATCAACCTAGCCCCATGTCTTCCAACCGCTTCCTACGCCAACCGATATCATGCCACCCACGCCAACCATATGCGGCCCCCTTCGCCGACGATGCCCTGCAACTTACTTGCTCTTCTGGGATGGTCGCCCTTATCTTGACGCCAGCCACCCAAGGCACCCCAAGAAAGCCAACCAGGATCCCATCCGACGAAGCCCTGGATCCCCCATGGACCAACCTCTGTCCAATGATGGAATGTTCTGTGCAACCAACCATCTCACTATACACCACCATTCAAGGGGTTTCCCCCCTCCAACATGCCCAAAGGGCCTTGGCTTGCATATATGGCCCCCCAACAACGCAAGTATAACTAGCTGTCCGACTCCATGTTTCGTTCGTTCTCGCACCATGTACACGCATCATGTCTGGCTACTACAGTCAGGTTTGTGTGTGAAAGCACATGTGGTATCTTGATTCTGCTAATAGCTACTGGTATGCATCAAATCATTCCGAGAATCATCGCTGGTCACAGGATGTTTCCGTATTTCAATGCACATTAACGAGCAGTCCATGGTCTTGCTGCACCCGCTTTTCGACCGTAGCCACGGCCCATCTTTCTTTTTGTTTCCCTTTCTCTCCAGCACCCATTACCAAACGTGGTGGATGGCACGCCTCCACGCGGGCATCGCAGCAAGACGTGCGCGGTATGCGTGGATCTCGTCCCAGTCAAGCTCACGTCGGCCAGTGTCGACATCCATCTGTGCCGTGCGGAGCCAGCCGGTGCGCTTCCAGAAGAAGCCACCGACCCAGAAAATCATCACAACAGGGAGGGCGAGGTACGACTTGAAGAAGCCTTCAGCGCCGTTCAGCTCATCCTTGCCAGGGGGGGCAATCGCAGTGTAAAACTATTAATCTCGTTAGCGCTTTGTTTCTCATTCATCAGCCGGGGATTGAATACACATACCTGAGCAGCAAGGACAACGAAGCACAAGAAAAGGCCGATCCAGGAGCCGGTGGTGCCACCGATTGCCTTGAAGGGGATCTCGTCGACAGTGTGCCCGTGGTACGCCCAAGCCTTGCGGAAGCGGATGTGTGCAAGGCAGATGGATCCCCAGGTAAAGGCGGCCGCCAAACCCGAGAGAGCCAGCAGCCAGTCGAACACAACCGGTCCGCTTGCGTTGAGGTTGACGTATGCCAGCGGTCCGAAGATGATCATGGCGAAGACGGACGCCAGAGGACGTCCGGAGCGGTCAATGTAGGTGAAAATCTTGGGTGCATATCCCTGCTGAGCCAAGGCAGTGAGGGTACGCGATCCACCATACACACTCGACACACCAATTGACAGAACGGACACGAGAATGACACAGTTCATGAAGTGGTCGAAGCCCTTGAGGCCGGCGTACTTGCCAACAAGCACAAAGGGGGAGGCCTTGACGTCAGAGTACGACGACTCGGAGAGCAAAGAAGGGTCGTCGGACGGGATCAGCAGACCGACAAAGAAGAGACCCAGGATGTAAAACAGCGAGATACGCCAGAACACCTGCTTGATGGCACCAGGCAGCGACTTGACAGGGTTCTTGGCCTCAGCCGCGGCCAGGCCGACGAGCTCGGTACCGGAGAAGGAGAAAGCTGCCGTGACGAAGACGGAGCAGAAACCCTTGAAGCCGTTGCGGAAGGCGCCGGGGTCATACCACAGCTTGGCACCCTGGTACTCGTGATATCTACCGCTCTCCGGTCCGCCACCAAGCACGAGGACGAGGCAGATGATCATGAAGATGACGGTAGCCCCGAGCTTGATGCAAGCCGACCAGAACTCCTCCTCGGCGTAACCAATCGAGCCGAAGATGTTAATGACGATGATAGCGATAAGGAAGACGGTGATCCAAACGGCGACACTGATGTCCCTGTTCCAGTATTGAACAACGAGACCACTGACTGTCAACTCGAGCGGAAGAACGGCGGCCCATTGAAAGACGTAGTTCCAGCCCATGGCGAAACCCCAGGAAGGATCGATGAAGCGTGTCGAGTAGGTGTAGAAGCCACCAGAGACGGGGTACATAACAGCGAGTTCACCGAGGGCATACACTTTTTTGCCAGCGTCAGCTACTGCTTGCTTGCTGTCAAGGACAATTTCGAATACTTACCGACGTTGAACATCATGATACCGACGAGGAGAAAGTCAATGAACAGGGAACCGGGACCCTGTGTCAGGTCAGCAACAACACTCGACAAATACGGCGACCAAGGCGAGCAACGCCTCCATCCATGGCAGGCAGTACTTACACCCTTGCTCAGAGCACCACCGGAACCGACGAAGAAACCAGCACCGATGGAGCCACCGATAGCGATCATGTGGAGATGGCGCTTGCTCATGGCACGGTCGAGTTCGACGACACCACGGCCATATTCGCGCTTCTTGAACGATGTCAAGTTCACGCCGGCACGGGTTGCCCAGGACTCCTCGCTGATGGCACCACGAACGTCCTTTCCGCTGCTAGAATCGTAGCCAGGGGCGCCGCCAATGGCCTTCTCGTCGGCCTCGACCTTTGTGGGGATGACCCCTTCTTGAGCAGCCATGATGGCGATGTGCAACTTCCGTGAAGGACTGGAAGGAGACTCAAGACCTGTGAAGGGTATGGACAGACAACGGATGTCTGTTACAAAAGAAAGATATGCGGGAGCATGACCTGGGAGGGAATGCGAAAGAACGGAGAGGGATGCCGAGCTGACACGGACAAGATGAGACGGGGAAGGGAAGAGCTTTATGAAGGAAATGCTGATCGAGACAGGAACTGACGCGCAAGGACTAAGGGTTCTTGTCAAGGGCGGCGCAAGCGGATCCAGTCATGCACGGAAGACCACTAATAGATTGCAATCCATTGACGATGGATAATTACACACACAAAAGGAAGAGGAGGAGGTGAGAGGGTCAGGGATGGAATTACGATGGGGGATGGTCTGTCCGGCTTTGCCCCTCTCTCTTGGGGTGAAGTACGCTGATCTTAGCATGGACGGGCTCCGAAGCAGGCAATCCTGGACAGCAACCCATTCGTTTACTGTCGCATACGATGATGGGGGGAGGGGGGGGGGGGGGGGGCGATTTGGCTTTCGACCGTGCATCGGTACGTACTGGATCTTATGGGAAGAGGGAAGGCTAAGCCATTGTCAAGTGTCAAGTGGGCGGCGGGACGGCCGCGGACAGCTTTCCGATATGCATGATACGCTAACCAAGGGCACAGGTATGTACGGTACAGGTTCGCCCGACGAGAAGCACTGCGCGGTCGCGGTCAGGGTCAACAAGGGTAGAACCACAGGAACGGATAGTCGACCTGTTCTCCGGACCCTCTTACTCTTTTCTCCACCGGTGAGTGCGCCTCTTCGGACGATTGCGCATCTGGAGTCGAAGCCCCAGATAGCGTGAGCGGCGCTGGTTGGCCAATGACCATGGTGTCACTTGAAGCCGTTAGCAAATGGCTCCGCAAAGTGGCCGCCCCCTCGCTATTATCCGCCCACTGTGCGCTCTCCTCTAAACGTTATCTCAGAGTCCCTGGGCAGCGGTAGAATGCCAGTGTGATTTGGTCGGCGGCCAGTGAGTTAAGCCTATTTCGGAAGGCACTGCCACCACTGCCACTGCCACTGCCACGGCCACCACCATGGCCACTACCACGGCTACCACTGCCCACGTCTGTAACCGATGCAAAAAACGCCCTTTTTGCCGCAAATCCACTATCGCCAACAGACGCCCACGATGCCCGAGATTGAGCCCTTATATCTAACCTTTGAAGAGTGCTAGCGATGTGTATAAATTTTCTATTGCAATAAGGGTATTACCCTTTGAGCAAAAGGCTAGAGTAATAAGCGTTGCTGATTTAACTTTATCTGCGACTGGGCTGGTAATTGCCCACTTTGGGCTACGCGAAAAAACGTTTCATTAAAACAAACTAACTGCCCCTTTGTAGGCAAGATCTGGCGCTATGGCGACAGTTAGCATTAGGAGATTATGGACAGCAGAGATCTTTACAACTATACATTACTTACTAAAGATGAGTTTACCAAAGTCGTGGCCTTCTAGCGGTTAAGTGAGGAGGAGGCTGCTTATTATGTAGCCTAGGAGGGCCGAAAGTTAATACTTGAACGCGTTAAAGAGCTATCCACTAATAACAATATGACCTTACGTGAGATTGCTATTTAGCTAGCTAATATAGAGAAGGTAACTATTATTAACTAACGTGTATATAACCTCTAATGTGAGCTATGTAAGAGCAAATTTGGCCTGTTAACCTCTATATAACTATTTATTGAACAACTATGGTAACGCGATAATATTCTCTTTTACTGTATTTACTGCGGCAATGATGGGAAGATTAATGGTGTTTTCTAGATATACTAGCCTTGCCTGGAAATGCTGAAGAGGTATCTAGAGTTATTAATAATAGATAATATATATAAGGTACATAAAAAAACATTACTTATCCTAACTATGTTCTAATGCCTTCTGCTATAGCAGGTTAACTGCTTTTAAATACTACTTTTTTAAGTAGTAGGCCTTACTGCTGTTAATATAACTTTTAACGTATACTTTTGCCTAGTATTTGCTAAAACAACTGACTTTTACCTCTAGGTGCTTCTTTAACTTTGTATATTACTATAAGAGAGTAATATCCCTGACCTAGGCGTAATAATTACTGATTTTGACGCTGGATTAAAGCGCGCTGCTAGGGAGGTCTTCTTAAATATAAAACAACAACTTTGTGTCTAGTATATGCTGAAAAACGTGGTGTTGAACACAAAGAAGAAGTAGGAAGGCCTACAAGGCCCTGAGGCTAACAAAGTTGTAGCTGCTGCCCTTGCTACTAACCCTACCTACCTATAATAATAATAATAACAACAAGAGGATATTTTAACCTTTGACAAGAAGGTGTATTTATATAACCTAGATAGGCTTGTTAACGCGTAGTAGGCCTGTGTTTACGTGTCTACTGTTAACATCTATAAAAAGGCATAGAAATCCCTTAAGCAGTAATTTACTAACTAGCTAGGTACGTTATGTCTACTTATCCTGAATTTTAGCTGACTTCTCTAGTAATAATTCAGTATCTATAGACAATATATATCCTATAGCTCTATAAATTTATTAATTATAAAATCTATTACCTCTATAACTATAGTGTTAAGAGTATGTTGCCTACTAAAGGGTTATATACTAAGTTAAAGTTATATCTTGCCTACTGCTTTACTAACCTCTATACCTTTTATACTAAAATACGCAAAATAGTTAACTAGAAAATAGATTATTATAATGCCTAATGTAGGTATAAACGTTGTTGCTGTATACCTACTAGCTAAATCTAGTTATTGTAACTATTAATATATAAAGTTTCTTTTTATGCCCTTAGGCTCTTTTACTAATAATATATGGCTACTAGTAAGGCCTTTAAGAAGCAACAGAGCCTTTAGCCTGGCTACAGTGGTGCCTTCTTTAAGCAGTAGGGAATACTTTGCTGCTATAACCTTTTATAGTGGTTATAACTTGCTGACTATAGCTAAATACTATAAAAGGAGGATCTTAACCCTTACTGGCGACTTGATTAGAACAATGTACGTATATCTATTAGTAAACTATTCTTTGCTAATAAGCCTAGCTAAATTTAATTGCCCTTTGACTCTAGGCTATTAAGGCTGACCTGAATCTTGTTTGCTGCTAATGGGCGTATTGCTATATACCTATTGACTCCTCTGACGACAAGGCTCCTACTTTTTCCCTTACTGATACCTAACAGGATCCCTCTGCGTAGGAAAGATATAATGCCTTTTATACTACCTCTAAAGTTAATACTTCTCTAACGTCTACCCTAACTTTAAATTATGCTAGTAGCCCTAGTGTATATGGCAGCTGTAGTAGACGCGGCAGCAGTAGCTGCAGCAGCAGCAGTAGGGCACAACAGTAATAACTCCTTGTTATTAATAGTCTCTGTAGTACTGTTGAGAATCTGGCAGCCTTAGTATAAATATTACACGATAATTAGGCCTAGCAAGAGCAATGGCGGCTTGAGGCTGAGTAACAACGGCAGGCCTACGAGGCTGCCCTTTTTTATTACTGGCAGTAACAACAAGCAGTACTTTTGGCCTGGCAGCAGGAGCAACTTGGCTGGCAATTAGTGCTGCCGCGGCTGCTGCGGCCGCTGCGGCCGCTGCCGCTGTTGCTGCTGCTGTAGCAGCAATATGGGCAGTATGGGCCATATGGGCAGTATGGGCAGTATGGGCAGTATGGGCAGGGTTAACTTGGGCCTTGAATGGGTCACGTGATATAATGAATTTTTGAATTAATTGTAGCCGTTGCCTCTATTTTGCCTTGAATCGCCTGACTTTGAATCGCTTGAATCTGAAGAGTTTTTAACTTTACGCAACTTTCTGAATCCTGGCCTTCTCATTGGTCAGTTAAGTCAGAATGTTGTTGTGGGCTATTTTTTGCTGGCGCTGACATAATGGATTCCGAAATAGGCTTAACTCACTGGCCGCCGACCAAATCACACTGGCATTCTACCGCTACCCAGAGTCCCCTCGAAAACCAGTGGGTGGGACTGGCGCGCAAGTGGAGTGAGCACGAGTCCTTGGGAATTAAGACATGGGGAGAAAGGGCCGGCAAGTGGTCCAAGCCCGCGACGATGGAGACGAGTCGAATCCAGGTACGCTACGACTAAGCTAGGATGACTTGCCTAACACCTGGGCAGTCTGCGTGCGCGGTCATCTCAGCCTGTATACGGATAGTCGAGTTCGATTTGTGCTGATGTCGACGAGGCTCACTAGGGGAAGGTGATGGAATTGGCCGCCATTAACAAGCCACATGGGTGAAGTCTTGTCGGAGCTTTTGGATAGAGTTTTAGCGGCTCTTTTGGAAGTCACTGCTTGGCACGGTACTCGCGAATACTGGTTGGTCTCCCTCCCTTGCCTTGGAAGATAGCCTGCGCCGCCAAGTAAGCCACTCCGAGGTCTGGACTCCATTCTTGCCTTTCGCTCGCTGCCGCAGACAACGAGCTGATCTTGGCCGCCCCGGGTTTCTCTGCAACCTTGCAAACCCCCGACGTCGTACAGCACATGGGTGAGACAGGGGGGCTAGGATGCCAACAACTCCACGCACACACACCACACACACACCACACACCCACGGCCACATACAGTTTCGGTTTCAAGGTTTCTAGCGTTTCTGCGCTAGCTTTGGCTGCCGGTGCTGTCGCGTGATGGCTTGTGAATCCTCAGCTACATCAACCCCGCGCAACGTAGCGGCATGGCTTCTTGATCTGGCCGAGACATTTCTCGGAGAAGACCTATGGTTCCGCCGCCGCGAATCGTACAAAGCATCGGCATCGGCATGTGCAATTTATCCCATGCTTCAGATACCGCGCTTGTTTCCATCACTGGAGCCTGCGCATGGCACCAGGGGGTTATGGGAAATTGAGTCGCGTCCCCTGTCCAACTTTACCGTCGCTGTCGCCCGCCGGTATAGGCCCTATCGCGATTGTGTCGCCTCTACTGCCTCCACGCGAATTACCGTCTTAGTTGACACATATACACGTCTACGGCCGCCCCGACCAACAATCACACAGTACGGATAACAGCCCCGGTATGATGGTGTGTGATTCCACTCGCACGATAAGCCATTGGTGACAGCATATGATTATGACGTCTGTTGGCCGTGAAAGGTCCGACAGGTGGCCATGCGATAAGAGTTATGGGTGCCTACGGCTCATACCATTTGCCGACACGTTTCGAACGAGCCACCGATGTGCCGAATTGGGGGCGAATAGGATACACTCCGTACGTTGGATGCTTCTGGTGTCTTGGTTGTCTTCTACCACAACACCAACTGAGCGATGCAGTCTGCCCACACGCGCGGGGATGCATATCCAGTAACCTGCTTCTAGGTATTCTACTACGTAGTATTCCCTACTGTTTGGCATGCATATCCCGGCACATCACACCCTCCTCGACCAGACCAAACCCTTCTGTCGGTCCTTCTAGCGCCCTTCTATTTGCCCCCATTGACCCAATCTCACGCTCCGGCCCTTTCATCCATCTTGATTCGTCTATCTGACGACGATCAGAGCTTCTCTGAGACTCCCGTAAGTCGCGCCCGCTCGATGTTGGTATGGAGTCATGCGCCTCCTCTACATACCGGTAGTATGCGCTGCCCAATATCAGACAGACGGTCGCTCCGGACGGAACGCTTATCTGCACAGCTCTCTCCAGTGGCCCAGAGACACCATCGTCATGCGGGTCCTTTGGGGCTGCCACACCCATGCCCACAGCAACCTAGGGGTGCTCCAGTCTAACTGGGGGTCAACTCGGGGAACGAACCAAGAGTGTATCTTCTTCCAGCTCGCCTCGGGACGAGTACACTATGTATGTCGCTCAGAGGGGGGGGGGTTTGCCGGGGATGACACTGCCAGTGCGAATTTCTGTCTACACTACTAGTATCCGTATACTGCACTCTATGGTTCGCGACGCAGCGGGGGCGCGGAGTGTTGCACGACTCGGTCATCACTCACCAGTCAAAGTGGCTGCTGGCCTGGATTGCCTCGAGTCAGCCCAATTGATTGCATCTAGCAAAACACATGGTACCGCGCTTACGGAATTGCTGCGATACCCCCTCAAACTGTCATCAGCCCGACGAACCCCTTAAGTCAAGGGAGATTGTCGGGAGTTACCACAAGCATAAACTATGCACTTTTAAAGGCCTTATCGAGGATGAGTTCGAAAGGCGTTCGTCCGCTCCCACCGTCGTCCATGTGCACAGCCCCGTCTCCGGTTGCAGCGCCAACGCAATCGACCGAGCATGCTCCATCCTCGGGAGAAGCACAAGAAATAACCCACATTTGGGGGCGCGGCACTTGTAGACGACCCCGTATCCAAGATTACTTGGGGCTCTCATCACTCGATGCGGCAATAGGCCCTTCTCCGCCAGCCTCGGCTGAAGCGGTCGGTCTTACCTCCTCCAGGCTTTAGCCGTGCTTCGGCAAGCAATCAATGCCAACCAACGGTGGGAGAGACAGATCACAATCACCACATTCCATTAGCGGAGACCGAGTGGAGCGGCACCACACTACTACGTAGGTATTCGGGACGTTGGATCCTTGCCGCGGCATGTCAAAGAACACGCCATTGGCGCTGCCAGAAGACGCAACATCGCATCTGAAGGGTGAGCTTCTCTGCATGGAAGCCATGATGGCCCCTGACTTGCTCCGGAAGAGGCCAGTTTCTAAAACACGACCCTTCCGACACGCAGCGGTGGAGAGCGCCAACTGATTCGTAAAGAGCTCCAACAAAACACAATCCGAGGTGCCGGATTGGATTTGCCAGGCATTCCTCTGGGGAAACGCGGCGACGGCCCCCCCATTCGCGCGCGAGACGATTCTCGTACGTAACGACATGGATTAGGCGTTGGCCTCAGCTCTCGGTTCTTACTATGGTATCGGGCCAAAGTTTAACCCCCTCGTCAAGTACCCGTGGAGCAGCCCATACCCACTTAAACAGCCAATCAGAGGTCCTATATCCATCCAACCAATCCACCTATTGCCAGCAGCACTTTTTCCTCCTTTTTTTTTCCCTCTTGCAACAACCCAACCAACCAACCCACCTATATCGCCAATATGGTCCGGCCGGCCGGCAGCAACACGAAGCACCTTACAGAGGCCAACCGGCAACGGATACGCACCCTTTATACCGACGCGAAGCTATCGCAGCCAGAGATAGCTAATATTACTAGATTTTCAAAGCACCAAGTCTGTACAGTAATTTGGGCCCTGGTGGCAGCTGTTGCCCCCTGGTTGGGCTGGCCAAGGGTTATGATAACCTAACAAGAAGAGCAGCTTGTTAAGTATGTTACCTCTTTAAAGGAGGGCCGCTAGGCCTCCTTTTTACGCCTATCTATACTCCTTTTTTCCTCTAAATTTGGTGCTTATATAATTTAAGCAGCTCTTTGGCGGCTCGGCTTCAAGCGACAGGCCGCACAGCGGAAGCCCCCTATCTCTAAAGTCAACTAGCAACAGCGTCTCGCTTAGGCCCAAGAGTACCTCCATTAGAGCGTCAAGGACTAGAAGAAGGTTCTATAGATAGATAAGACATAGGTAACTAGTAGTTACTACACAAAGATCTATATAACCTATTAGTCTAGTGAAGAGTGGGATCTAACTTGTATTATTGAGAGGTATTAACGTAAGCGGGGTTAGATATTCTAGGGATGTTTCTCTAGGGATTAGAAAAGGCTAGGTATCTTCTAGGAGAAGGATTAGGGCAGTATTAAGGCTAAGTCCTACTGACAGCAGACTATTCCTATTATCCATAGATAGATCTATCTATGCTAGCAACAATATAGCAATAACCTTATCCTTATGCAAGATAGCGCTCTAGTATACTCGGCAGAGGAGACCCTACAAGACCTCTATGACCAAGGCGTCTAGGTTATCTATTGGCCGCCTTTTTCTCCTGACCTTAACCTAATTAAGACATGTTGGAACTGGATGAAGGACTATATCCAAGAGCTAGCAGGCGATAATAAGAACCTATCGTATAATATCCTCCGTACATAGGTAAAAGAGGCCTGGGAGGCTCTTCTAGAGGACTTCCTATCTAACCTTCTTGCAACTATGCCGGATCGCTGTAAGGCAGTGATTAAGGCCAATGGGTTACATATTAAGTATTGACTTTGCCTATAGAAATTAATCAATTTGGATGCGTTGCGATTATGTCAGCCATTTTCACCCCCTTGCCAGCCATCTGTCTAAGCCCCTGTTGTGGGGTAATACCTGACTATCCGGTTAAATATACCCATCACACGTAGTATCTCTCCAGGCTTCCCTGGCATGGACTGGGGGTCTCCTCCTAGGCTCGGACAGACCGAATCCTAGTTCCTGTGGATATCAAGGATCCGCTTTGATTATTGCCCCCTGGCCGTACATAGTAGACCGTTGGTGCAATGTCGCAGCGGCTGCCGCTTTCTCTAGAACAGCTGATATTGAGAACCAACAGTGCGTGAGTTCTGGCTCTGGGTATAGGCAGAATGCCAGAGCGGTTTGCTCAGCGGCCAGTGGGTTAAGCCTATTTCGGAGTGTATTATGTCAGCGCCAGCAAAAAATAGCCCACAACAGCATTCTGACTTAACTAACTAATAAGACGGCCAGGATTTAGAAAGTTACATAAAGTTAAAAACTCTTCAGATCCAAGTAATTTAAAGTTAAAGCAAGATCGAGGCAACAGCAACAGCTATAATTAATTTTAAAATAAAGTTAGATTAGTTACCCTTATTACTTCAGCCTTTTACTTAAAGGGTAGTACCTGTGGCCCTTTAATATAATAATAAGTTTATATACATAGCATATCGCTAGCACTCTTTAAAGGTTAAATATAAGGGCTTAATCTTGGGCATCGTGGGCGTCTGTTAGCAATAGTAGATTTGTAGTAAAAAGGGCGTTTTTTACATAGGTTATAGACGTAGGCAGTAGCAGCAGTGGCAGTAACAATAACAGTGGCAGTAGCAGTAGTAGCAATGCCTTCTAAATAGGGTTAGTCACTGGCCGCTAAACAAATTGCTCTGGCATTCTACCTGTACCCCTGGCTCTAATCAACAGATGATCTATACCTATCCGGCGCCAACGACAGATCCGAATTGTCACGGGTAAATTACCAACGACTCGCGCGTGGTAGCAGTAGCAGCAGAAGCACAAGCACAGGGGTTTCGTGAGTTTTCCCGCCCAGGCAGCCGTTGTTGCCTGAGCGATCGACGTCCGTTGACTGCTCAGGGTGTTGGCTTCCGAGGAGGGGATCGGCTGAGATATCGTTTTGTGGTTTCCTGCGCTCTGCGACGTTGCCAACCTTCTAGAAGAAGAAGAAGAAAAAGGCGCGTTCTATGGCGCACGCTGCTGCAAGGGCGACCTTGCCGGGTCGGAGATATCTGCACAAGCGCCAAGGCCCAAGGGGGAACCGACTAGATCGCCTAGTTTCTCGGCCATCAAAGCTGAAGACAGGGCGACCGTAGTCCTTGACGATGGCGCCCTGTCTTGACGATGGCGCCCTGTCTTGACGATGGCGCCCTGTCCTGCAATGGCTAAGGCGACGAGCGGGAAGCCAGCCCGCCAGCCGTTCGCACAGGAGGAATGCCGCTGCCGCTGCCGTTCCCAGGCGCCAAAGGACTTGGGCTTGATGATCGCCGTAGCATGGCATGGCCAAGGGCTGCTGCACTGATAAGGCGATGGATGCCGTGCTGGAAGGGGGGGGGAAGGGAGGGATGGACGGGAATTTTTGGCCTTAGTCCCAGGGCTGAACGCCCGCAAGCAGGCAGCGCGGGAGGGACAGCCAGGCCGGCGCTGCTACCGGGCTTTGCGACGGATTTAGCAACACGGTAGGATGGCGGCGGCTTCTTATCATCTCGGTGCTGTGCTTGCGTGTGTTCGACCAGAGGCCTTTGACTCGTGCTCCGACTAGCACCCGGGCAGGCCGCAAGAGACCGGCCACGGTGGACCTAGTCTGCCGGTGATGCATGGCGGCGGAGGAACGGATTATATTGAGTAGGGGTCTAGTTGATGCAGCAGTATCGAGGCTGGTCTTCTTGGAGGACCTCCGCAAGTAGGCGACGGCAACCCAAGGGGCCAAATGGCTGACTGGATCTGAGCTGCCTACTAGACGTGTGTGTGTACGCGTCTCCGTCATCGCTCGTGAACGTGCCAATGAGATTCGCGAGCTTACGGCCAAGGATTCCTGTTACCGTTGCTGTCCTTCTCTGTAAAACCGCAAGCCACGATGGGGAAATGCAGCCACATTCCACCGCTGGGGGCTCATTTGGGCCTGGTGCCAGACCGAGGATTACGAGTCCTTTTTGGAGCCCTCTTGTGAGCCTTAATTTTTTTTATTTTATTTTCATCCAGCTTGGCTTGCTGATCAAGCGTCAACAGTGCAATATCAAACATGCGTTGACCGACGTTGTCCATCCCCCATTTCCCCGCGAATCCACGTCTCCAAAGGAGAATAAACGAACTCCATTCATTACTCGATCAAAACGCTTAACGAGCATCTCATTACGTACGTTTTACGGCCTTATTTTTTGGGGAGCGGACCGGCATCTCCACACCAAGGAAGGGGGCCCGGCTCCATTTCCCCGCGATCTGCATCTCGTAAACCGACGCTTGCCGCGAACCAATTTTCTTGCATGTTTTTACATATTAAAAAAAGAGGGGGAGTGTTGCAATTATGGATCCGTCAAAGAAAGGTGCGGCGTTGGCGGCACAGGTCCCCAATCTGATTGCGCACGACGTCCAGTGACAGTCCGTCCCCGTATATAAAGAGGCGGTGACCTGCAGCACCAGCCGGAGCGGTGGGGAGACCTGCACCATGATGCTCCACCGCCGTACGAGACGTCCTCGACCGCTTCCGCGTCCACGTCCCGGCCCTCTGTCCGCCAGCTGGGGGACGCAGACGGCTCGCGGGGCTCCTGCAGCAGCTTCGGGGAGGGCGACGACGCAGCCGAGCTTCTCGCGGGCAGCCGAGGGCGCAAGGGCGGTGCCGCGGGCGAGGGATGCCTGCTCACGCCGCGGCCAAGGCCGTCACGGGAGGACGACGACGAGGGGTACGCGAGGATGGATCCCATGTCGGCCGAGGCGCCGGGCCAGTGGGAGAGCCTGAAGGACACGCCGGGTTTCTGCTTCAGCGACAGCGGGGGGTGCTGCTTCTCCAGCAGGAGAGGGTGTTGCTTCTCGGACCGCGGCGGCGCTTGCTGCTCCGATACCAAGGGGTGCTGCTTCTCGAGGAACGGGGCGTGCTGTTGCAGTGATTCTGGGGGCGGGAGGCCGCGGCTGTGACGAGTTCGACCGTCATGCGAACAGCTGGCGTGTATGAGGATACTCTTCTTAGTATCCGAGAAGTTAAGTGTCGACGACGAACCCGCCGTGCGCACAATGCTGTTGGCAATAACGCCCGACATAGCGGATGGTGGGAAGAGCATGCATGGTATCTGAGGATATTATAAGTGATTCAAAAACACTGTCTGTGGCTTGCTCGGGTGAAAATACACTAAAAAGCTGTATCCCCCTCATGGCTTTGCGAGCATTGAAGAGCTCTAAAAGTACGAGGAGTTTAGTCACTTATTATCATTCAATACCTCGATATCCTTCGTGCCACTGAATAGCTGAGGACCGCGGTCCAAAACAAAGACCGCATGCCATTGTTACTAGACGTGATTGGTCTGGCTGCTGGACTTGCCTATACTTCGCTTCATAAAACCCAGTCTTGGGCAAAGTCCAACCAGGTCAAAGTCCATAGTGACTTTTCACCGTAGCACCATAGCCAGGCACTACAAGCAGTCTTTGGAGAGGCCCTTCGGAGTGGTGCCAAATATGCCTTGCCGGTGATTCCTAGGCGGACTTCGTCGCCGAAGGACAGTGTCAGACGGGCGAACGTTTGTCCTCTGATGCCGTTCACAACCGAGTTTATTGGCCCAAAGCCTTATCTTAGCGCAGAGCTTTCACGAAACCATTGGGCTTTGCTTCATGTCAACTTGTCAGCAAACCAGCTTGGGTATAGTTCATTCTCAGTCAGCTCCGCCGGTTGATTTGGCCTCAACGACGGTCCATTTTTAAACAGGACACCACCCGCGACTATCCAATATTGGATTTCTTGAATGAACCATTTTTTCTTTCTGGGGCATACTTCTGCCTTCATACGACGTGGGATCAATGTTCTGTGCGTTGTTGTGATGGCCTTCCGTCTCGGACCCTGGACGTTCGGGTACGAGTTGCTTGACACGTTCTTGAGAAGGCCAGCTTTACTCGGCTCGTCACAGCACATGAGATACGGGATTCGACTAGAACACACCTCTTCACCTGAACAATTTCCATGACCAAAGCGTCGCCCGAGTAACCCAGAGACCCCACCGGTTATTAGCCGTAGCGACGTACGATCACCAATAGCATCGAGATCATGAATCACACTGGCTTGTTAGGAAGCCGTACATCTGGAAGACCATTTTCGAGGATATATTGACATCGTCCATAACATTATAAGTCAACGTCGGGTGGGGGGGTATTTCGTCATCCTTTACATCATTACATCCGCCATTTACAACACCTTTCCCGAGTATACCTCCAAAGGCAAAGTCTCCTCATCCCGTCATATCTGCTAAAACTCGGAAGCACGAAATGCAAACTCGTCATTCCTCTAGTGGAATTCGCCGATGCGGGGTCCGAAGTACTCGCCCTCGGGGAGGGTGAGAAGACGGCATGGCTTGCCCTCGCAACCCTCGGAGACGACGCTGTTACCCCACCACTCAAGATCAACGACTTGCCACTGAAGAGCGAAGAAAATGACGATTCCGGAAATGGCAATACCGCAGGAGAAGGCGGCGGAAAGGACGAAGTTGTACTGCGGACAATGTCAGCTTCAGGAATACCATTACCGGGGGGGGCGACGACAACTCACCTTGGACCAGAGACCCAGGAAGCGACCCTTGAGGTAGATCCAAGAGAAATAGGCAATGGGAACCGAGGGCCACACAAAGGCCATGTTGTAGGGAGCCCAGACGAGGCAACCGTACATCATGGCGACGGGGTGGATTTGACGGACCCATTTCCACTTGGGGAAGGCCTTGTTGAGACCCCAGAAGAAGAGGACAACGACGATGCCTATCGACGGGGTTAGTAAGCTAGGGCACGGCCAGGAATACTGTCAGGGTTGGGCTTTACCGAGAGGGAATCCGACCAGAGTCGCAGTGTACTGGCCACCCGCGCCCCAGATCTTCTTAGGTCCAACGGTGCCCCAGAGGACCGAAGCAGTGAAGAAAGTCTTTGGGCTTGTTAGCTTAGAGTTACAGAGAGGGAAGGGCAACGAAGGGTCGAGGCCTGGAAGACTTACGTTGATACCGGGGCAGGTCATCCTGTACTTGGCTTCCTCGGTGCAAATACCAGGAAGCGACATTTGGAATTTGATAACACCCAAGCAAACAAAGGTGGAGACGAATGTTGCAAGGATTTGCGCCCAGAAAGTATGGCGGGGAGGGATCTTGACATAGTGTGCGAGCTTCAAGTCGTTGGAGAACCACACGGCGTGCGCGCACGTCACGTAGCCAAAGGACTTGAAGTAGTTCATGGCCAGCGCGTTACCTTCCACCCAGGAGCCGCCGATGAACTCGGCGAGCACGTTGAGGGTGACCTCGATACCGGTCATGGCCTTGATGATGCCGACCGGGATGACGAAGATGAGGCAGAGCATAATACCGTAAAAGACAACACCGACGGTGGTGTACGTGGGCCAGGCAGCGATACCGGCACAGCCGAGGCCAACGGCTATCACCAAGACGGACAAGTACCACCACTCGGGCACTTCGGGGTAGGCTGGGATCATGTTAGCGGTATACCACGAAGCGGGAGATGGGAACACCAACCCTTCATGAGACGGTTGTGGACGTCAAGAACTTGGTCCTTCTCGATGTCGCTATCCTTCTTGAAGCTGCCGATCAAAGCCTTGAAGCCAAGAACGATCTCATGACGGTGATACAGTGCGGCGTAAGTGATGGTGGCCGTATAGACGGCGAAGAAGAACATGTAGATGGTGATGTTGGCAGCTCCCAGGAAAGGAGGAGAGTAGGCCTCGTACGCCTCCTTGTCGAAGAGTCCGTGCTCGTTGACAGCACGCGACACGTTGTAGAGGGATCCGAAGTGGTCGTAGACCTTGTTCGTGTTGATGGGCAGGTATCCCGTGTTGTAAGTGTTGGTGTACCAAATAGCCAGCACGACGAACATGGAGAAGAAGGTGCCGATGAACTTGCTGAAGGTCGAGAAGAAGGGAACCATCAACGGATCGGCGTTGTCGTACAAGCTGTATCGCGTTAGTAAGTAGGCAAGCATGTTCGTGGGGGCGCGGCTGATGCTTACAGGATGTTCCAGTCCAGGGTAGGGAAGGGGTTGAGGCCGAGACCGCTGTTGAAGCCCGTGATGGTCGCCAGGTTGCGGTTGTTGGGGGCGATCCAGGTCATCCAGCTGAAAGCGCTGAGGGCCGTGAAGATGTAGTTGGGGAACCAGAACCACACGAACATGGCAGCGAAGGTGACGTAGAAGAACTTCTGCCTGCTGACGCGCCACATGCTACGGAACGGGCCGTCGACGGCGGGGTTCTTGTCGGTGTGGAAAGCAGAGTTCAGGGCGATGGTCACCAGCGACGCAGGCCAAACGCAGTACGAGGGGTAGACGAGGAAACGACGGCAGAGACCGGCGAGACCGTATCCGATGAAGTTGGTCGACAGCGAGATCAGCAGCTGGTAACCGAAGTTGGCGGCGTACGACTGGTTGAAGAACTTGGGCAGCCTCGAAGGTAAGTTAGCACAAGACCGACCCGGAGTCAAAAGACATGGAACACAAAAGCACAAACTCACCACTGGGTCCAGATGATGTAGTTGGTATACGGGATGTTGTAGGCGACGTTGGCCATGATGGTGATGAGCATGTGCTCTTTACGGTTGAAGGGGCCAGGGTTGAGCGAGACACGCTGGCCGGCGACGGTGAAGCCAACATCGGGGAGGAACTTCTCCCAGAGCTTGCCGAGAGGGTAGGCGAGCAGCTGGGCGACGTTGGCCAGAATGGTGATGGAGGGGTAGCGAACCGAGAAGAGCTGATTGACGAAGGCGAGCAGGGCGGAGAAGAGGAGGCCGATAACCCAGGCACGGATGGTCGAGACGGGCATGGCAGGGTCGTCGTGGTTGTCGACGACGGCGCGCACCTCGGCGTAGGGAGAGTTGCCGGTGATGAGGGCGGCCTCGAGCTTCATCTCCTGGATCAGGGTCTCGTGTTTCTCAGGGTTCTCAAAGACGTCGTCGTTGGCGAGGAACGCCTCGATCTTCTCGATGATGACGAGCGGGAAGTTGGGGTCCTTCTCGTGGAGCTTGTGGACGTTGAACATCATCTCGCGGACCTCCTCGAGGGACATCTGCGAGGCGAGCTCCTTGGCCTCGAGCAGGTCGTCCTCGGTGACGTTCAAGTCCTTCTCGACGTGCCCGTTGTACTCGGTGCCATCAGGGTGGTTTTCGACGATCTGGAAGAGGAAGCATCAGCACATGCGGCGGGGCCGAGGAGGCTCAAAGTCAAAAGGACTCACAGGAGCGGCCTTCTCGTTCGAGATCACGCCGCCTTGGGCGGCGGGCCGTTGTTCACGGATGTCGGACATGGTGTTGCGCTGGGTCAGTACTCTTCACCTCTTGACAAGGAGGTATGGAAGGCTGATTTGCTGAACCCGTGAACTCTCGGGCTGGAGATTTGCCAGTGACCGAGATCAGGAGCGTCCGGCTTGAGGAGGGGCGAGGGCACCTCGGCCTTTTAACATGCCTTTGCAACGCAGTGAGCTCTCCAGTTACATTGGGGTGCTTATCGGCAGTGGAGCTATACCGTAGGTTCCCGACGGCTTGGCAACGGGCATGCAGAGAGGGGCCATTGCACGAGGGTTGCAGCCTCGCCACCAGACAATCCTCGAAGAGCTGGGATGTCGAGCAGAGCTTCCCTCTTCTGGAACATGGGTGGTGTAGCAAGGGTGATCCGGGGCTGGAACCGAGTTGGACGGCCCCCCCCCCCCCCCCTCTCCCCCTCCTCCCTCCCACCAATACTGCGGCCGTAAGATTGACCTTCTACATTTCGACAAGCCCGATATCAAAGGGTCTTGAAGAGGATCATTCTGCATTCTCACCTGGTCCTCATTGGGCGTGCTCCGTCGGTGGTACGGCCCTCAGTATGGGATAGGTTGAGGCGACATATCGTATGAGGAAGACGGGACAGAAAGACACCAACACGGCCAAATCATCACGCCACATGTTCCGGTACGCATACGGCGAGCTTTTCAGAAGAACCACAAACTTCCAGACGGTTGTCGAAGTCCTATAGACGGATCGTCTTCTCTCCGCCTTTCCTGGTATGGCATGGCATGGCATGCCGTGGGCGGAAACTAAGCCCTCCACCTCCCACCCCCGCTACTCCTCCTCCTTTCCGGCCTCCATCTGGCCTCCCTATGGGGCCACTTGTAGACGGGACCCCGGCCTCTTACATGGGTGACATTTTACAGCTGATATCTACCCGTCGCTGCGAATGCTACCGCGTTTTACCGTGGACGTCGCACTCTGTGCGGATACGGACACACTGCACACATTCCCGACACGCCGGGTATCTTGGTCTCGGGCCATCGAGTGCGCGCTTCCACTGGCTTTGCCAAGAACTGCTATTCCGGAGTGACTTGTTCCAGTCAGGAAGGTATGCAAGGTCTCGGCGAGGAACTTTTGGAAGCGTCAATCAGTGCGGCTGCGAGCCCGAGTTTGCCAATCAGATCGCCGGCGTCGGTTCTTTTGCGTTTCGCCCGCGCCGCTCGCCATCATGATGGATTCGTGGTGGTGCGACACTCACGCCCGCCCGCCCGCCCGCTCGCCTACCCGCAGACAGATTGCAGGCCGTGTCTTACAAACTGTCGATTTTCAAGAAATCGTTGGAGAACACGCTTGACCAAGTAGGACCCCGTTGTCACCGGGACGTGTCCAACGGCCCACAGCCCCTTGCCGTGTCGCCTTGGCTCATTCGACAGGCGAGTCAGAGAAACCTGGGGAATGCAGCGAGGCTGTAGCTGATGCGCGCGCCGCGTTACAACGCAGTGCCCCGGTGGCCTTTGCAGCCGGGCGGCCTGCGCCGAGGGAAGTGTCATCGAAGTGGCACAGAGGGACGGTAGACGAAGGTTGACCATCCCGTTTGACGAAATCGCCACTCGGATTTGGCCTAGCGCACTCAAGACAGACAGACAGACACACACACACACACACGGTCGAAGGACCCTGGCGTCCTCCCTCGCCCTCCCCGTTGAGCGGTTCCAAGACCCTCAATATGCCATCCAAGGACAGGAAACGTCAAGAAATTTGCCCCGAGAGCTTGTCGCTACGCCAAGCATGCACACCACTGGTGGCAGTGGGAGGAGGCGACAACGTCGGCGGCGTCCGAGGAAACCCATTACATCTTCCAACACACGCGCGGAGCGGGCGTCCATCTACGGATATTCAGAGCCCATGAGTCCCTCGTTCCAATCTATTCGTCCTCCTCCCTTACGGAACGGAACAAAGTCCCTGTTCCACCCAACCCCCACTCTCCGCTCCATCTGACCAACTCTAATTACCCGCAATGCGCCTGGTTGTGCGGCTGGTGCGGCCATTCACAAGCCTCGATTTCGCCAGAGTCGTATCATATTGTCTCACTGATATGGCAAGTTAATTAACCTTGATTGCCCGCCATGTGAGCAATGCAGTGCTTTGGGAAGATCGTTCTTATCGACCACAGGCCTTGCCCATCCCTCCACTAATCCCTAGTATCAGTAGCTTGCTTATTCTGCGGGCCAAGCAGCGATTCTACGGTAAACCGGCCATCCTGGTTCGTTCTCCATTCAACGGTTGGTCTGTCCCCATCCCATCAGGACCGCTGGTGAGGATTGCTGTCGACCTCGAAAGACAGGCAGTCGGTTCTGCGCCTTGCCATGCTCGAAAAAAAAAACGGACAAGGTTTTCCTCACCTCGTCTTCCATGGCCAGGCCGCAGGGTCATTTGAATATGGTGGGATTCCCTCAGGGCACTATCCATCTTGGCATATGACAAACCACCAACCATATCGATTTCCTCTGATGCACCGAAGTCTTGGCTTGCAGGGACATATCACCAGCCAATCCCAAACCCACCACCCGTCTTACACTATAAGAGCACATTTTCTCGGGTTAACCCTGATAGGGACTGATGGTCTCCGGGTTATCTCTTTTCGGCAGGTTATATCTCGGCGTTGCGATTGGCCGTTGTCGCGCCACCCAATGCAAAAGGCGCGTGACTGCTCATATCCCTCATCATTCTGGTGTTTATTTTTCTCTTTCACACGACAGGCAGACACTCAAAGCGTGCTGCCAAGACACGCCTGGGACCTTTGTGCGGCGCGAACCCCCACGTCTGACGGCATCGCAATGCCCCGTTTTGGGGACTTATTCCAGGACATCACCAGAGCTGGTTCCGTACCTGGAATCTTGTCCGTGAAGGCCGGCGTGGTTTCTTGGCCATGTTCCCCTGCTGATTCGCGCCTGACTACTCGCTCAAGCGCACTGTTGCCTTGGCCGGCAGAACGAATCCGAGGCCATCGTTTGGCCGTCTAGTTCCAGGGACCGGACGATTGACGGAGGAGCTACACGAGAGGCTCAGAACGAAGCTTTGCACAAGACACGGGATTGCGCGCAACTCGCCGTGGAAGACTTCTTAGTTACTACTTGGCGATACCAATGCTCCGTCTGGGCGCATGTTGCCGCCTTGGTAAAATCTTGGGAGTCTCGGGGGGGGAGGGCGCTGTGGCCTACGAGTATTGATTTTCCTCCTTATCTTCCCCGGCTTCCTCCTTATCTTTCCCGGCTTCGCTCCGGAAATTTAGCGTTGGAATTGGTCGGTATCGTTGCTGCGTCGCGAGTAGCGCGTGCTGGTCTGGGATGCGTCAATAACCCCTAAAGGCACCCTGCCTATCGCAAATCTTGGCATGCAGCTACTAGTCCCACGGGCGCATAGCCTAAAATGGCTTTTGCGCCGCTTCTTTTCTTCATGGAAGGATTATGAGCAGCCGTCGAGAGGGTGTCGTGTGCTGCCGTCTCTCGACTGCCATTTGATCTCGATTCGAAGGAAACGATGACTTTGACAGTGGGATTATGTTGAGTCATCTCAAACAATATGCTTGGCCGACCATACCTCATCTTAGACCGTGAAAAAGTATGATCACTACGGCGTTTTTGGTGTCTCTTACCCGGCCGCCATCCATCAAGCGCGCGAAACCCCCGTCCGTCATTCCTTGGCACTTGGGTAAAGATAGTGAGCAATCTGTACAGAGTACCGCCTCAGCTAAGAAGGTGTCTCAACACGACACCTGAGGAACCCCAGTCGCTTAGCTGGTCTCTCGGGCAAAAGCATGCCGCCACCTGTCTCCGAGAGTCTGGTACCGAGGCCAGACCCTCGCGGATCGCGGAGGACTGTCGAGAGATATCTTTTCTTGCTGACAACCACCCCTAAGGCCAGGCGATCATGTGCTTCGCTGCGTGATGTCGCCTCCACCTGCGTAACTCTTGCATCTTCTTGCGTCTTATCAGACTGGGTCTGACCAGCGATCTGCTGTGTGCGTATGGAAGCGGTAGGTTGGCCGGTGTGACGAGCACTCCACAGCTGTCATTGTCATGTGTTGGAGCTGAGTGCAGGATGCGTGTAGGATTCGGCCACTTCTCGATGGCGACTTGCCACAAGCGGGCACTTTTGTTGGACTGCGGCGTGGAGGTCCAAGACGAGACTCGGTTAAAGGGACCTTTTCACGATCAGTGACGTAGCATCCGCTCGATGAAAAAGGAATGCAGCATTATTGTTTCCTCCTCTATATGTCTAACAACATGTTGATGAACGCTCCAATGACCAAAATACTTCCAATCCCTGTGGACCAAACCCCATAACGCTAACCAAACCATCCAACCGGCACGCTACCACCCAACCCATTGTGTTGAGACCCAAGTGCATCCGTGGTTGTATGTAACCTTTCTGCATACAACCCATCCCGTTCCGTGTACCATGTGGAAAGAAACCCAGACTGGCGGTGCAAAAGGCCCGGGGAAGAAGGGCTTCTCTTATCGCCGGCCCGACTGCATGGAATGAAGGATCGAGCGTGCGCCGGCAAAGTCCAGCTCCTGCAGAGTCTCATCCCATAGTCGGTCTGCGCAAGTTCTTCCCTCTGGCGTGTACACAAATGCGGGGAAACTTTGTTACGCTCTGTTAGTATCGTGGCTCGGGGAATCTGGATTCATTGCGAAGGCGACTTACGGGTGAATTTTCCAGTCCATCAGGTAGCTGCCGTGTGTCTCGTCTCCTTTGACCACCGCGGCATCGATGTATGTCGATGCACCGTCCTTTAGGCTTCTCGCAGTCAAGGCTTTGACTGTCCCCATGAAAGCCTTCTGAGCGATATTGAGATGTTGATGGAGCGATGACCCTTTGGTCAGGCCCGGGTCCACAAGATTCAGGATCACATCCTCCTTGGGGACATAGGATGCGAGCTTGGTGATGGTGAGCTGGCCCAAGAGCTTAGACGTCTGGTATCGATCGAGAGGATCAAAGTTGGTCTCGTCGTCCAGTGCCGCAATCAACGGCACCTTGTCGTGCTCCCGAAACTTGGCGCCGAAGGTGGAGCCCGAGCTGACGATGGTCAACCTGCTCGCCTTCCCAGCGGTGTTCTTTGACTTGAGGATGGGCAGAAGCAGGACTGCAAGAAGTGTGGTCGATAGGTAGTTGACCTGGACCGATTCCTCGTGGCCATGGGATGAGAGACTGAAGGTCCCTATCGCCATGCCGGCGTTCAAGATGACAGCATCGATCCGAGAGAGGGCTGAGCAGCGATCCGCAAACGCCTGGATGGATTTGTACGACATCATGTCCAAGGACCAGACCTCGATGTTAGCGGCGGGATGTTTCTTCTTGAGCGTCTCTGCCGCAGCCTCCCCCTTCCCCAATGAGCGGACGGCGATGATGAGTCGGGACACATGGTGGTCTAGCAGCATTTCGGCACACGTCAAGCCCAAGCCGCCGTTGGCTCCGGAGATGATAACCGTCTGTCCTGCGAGAGAGAGGTCTTTGGGTGGCATGAGAGGCGTGGAGCAAAACTGAGACGCGAGAAAAATCTTGACATCTCCCCCAGCGAGAGGCGGGAGATCGATGGAGCTGGTCATGGTGGACGGAAGATGTTAATGAACTGAAAGTTGGTTGTTCTCCGTCGCTGATGCTTTCTGCGATGTGTTGAAGAGTATATACACTTGGGAACCCATTGTTGACGACTTGGTTCCTTTTTATACTAGAAAGAGAGAGAGAGAGAGGAAGAGAGAGACAATGTGCGTGCGACGGCATTGCTGTCATCACAAGTGATGGCGTCTCTAAGTCCGAGTCCCACGCCGGCTGTGCGCAGTTAGCGGAGCCCTGCTGACGATGGCGAAGACATTGGGGAAGTCTTATTGACGATTGAGAATGGACTCGACTATTTCCCCAGAACAGAAAGTGATTGGTTTCCTAAAAAGGACAACAGTTAAGATCATCGGTTGGGAACCGGGGAGTAAGCCGGGGCGCGGTCGGTGCCAAGATCCATAAAGCCGGTGATAGTCACGTGATTAAGCGGGGTTATAGTCCATAACAAACTTCCGCTAGGCCGAAAGAGGGAAACAATCGATAGACTGGTTAGTGTTTCGTGGCTGCGTCGCATTGGCTTTGCCCCGTTCACAGGAATTCGGAGTCTGACATGTCAACCCAGTGGTTCCAAGAACCAAGAACAACGTAGAGAGAGAAAGAGAGAGAGAAGTGCCGGGTCTCAAGTCTTCTCTCCCCATTGTCCAATCCGTCCATTCACCTGCTCCTATCGACTGTTTTCCTCTTTAGGCAAACGGTATTTCTCGCCTGTCTCAGCTTGCTGCTGAAGCCTCATTTGGGCTTGCCCCTGGGCACTATCAACGTATCGTCCTTGGACCCGGTCCCTCGTTGCTGGGATCTGCCCCTGTCTTTTGCTTGTCAAGCGCCATTCCATTCGGGGGGCGACACCAAGCCCTCCTTCGTCTCAACTGGCTTAAGTCCGTCTGGGATCGAGATGGGTACCCAAAAGCACCCAGGTATGGCTCCTTCGAGGCCAGCAGAGACGCTTGCATCTAATTTCATCATCGTAGCCAACAAAGGCTTTGCTTTTGTTATCACCGACACCTCCGGGAAGCCCAACTCTGAGGACCGGAAGCTGATCCGCAGTCATGTTATGCGAGGCAAGAATAGGCGAGCTTCTTTTGGGAACAGGAAGCCTCCATCCGTACGGATCACGGAAAAGGCGTCCGACCCTTCTCGAGAAGTGAGCCAAGTGTATCACGTGCCGAACGATATGTATATGGTTCAGTTTACCGAAGAGGTCGACGCCGCCTCCCGGGCCATGCTGTTCGAGTGTGAGTGGCCCTGCCCTTTCGCGCGCCCTGTTACAGATGCTCAAAGACATGATGGCAGTTTACGGAGCGATCAAGGAGGCCATGTACCCAGCCGAATGGTGTCTCAGATTCGACGATAGCAAGACCTCATGGTTCTACTGGCTGTTTTCAGACGCTGCCTTCATGCACTCCATCTTGTTCACTGTCTGTTTGTTACACGACTCCATCCGTGGTGAGACGAGCAAGCGAACCAGCTTCCACGTGTGGAAAACGCTGAACCTTCTGAACCGGAACATCTCTGATGGGAGCCTGGCTCTCGCCGACTCCACCATTGCAACGGTCGTCTCCATGTGCATGGTGTCTGAGGTCTTCGGACACCGTGATAGTGCCGCCGCGCATGTCAGAGGCATGCGCCGCATCGTCGAACTACGAGGCGGCGTCGAGAGTTTTCGGCACAACCTACAGTTGCAGGTCAAGATTTGTCGGTGAGTGGATCATCTGGGTGCCGTATCGAGCATAGCTGACGTCGAGCAGCGTCGACATTGGCTGGAGCCTATGTACTGGGGAGAAACCTTTATACTACAGGGACAACATCTCATGGGAGTCTGCATTCACCTCCATACTCAGCAATCCACCCATCGGGTTCGAATACGACCGACACCTGAGTGACGTTCGCCTGTTTGTGGATTCGACTGATCGCCGGATGGGTAATGTCTTCCAGGACTTGCACGACTTCTCCCGCTTGGCCAATTTCCTCGTCAGAACGGGACGAAAGATCGACCCCAATGGGTTTCAGGACCTGATGATCTCCATTCAGTATCGCCTGCTTCACATAGACCCGATCGAGCAGAGCAGTGTGTCCGAGATGTTCCGTCTTGGAATGATCAGCTTCATCTCGACTCTCTTCCTCAAGGTACAAGGGGCCAAGATCGAATTGACCTTTTTGGCTGGCCAGTTTCGATCCGCATGCCAGAGCCTTGACGTATCAGAATTGTCGACCACTACCGTCCGGCTCATGTTTGCCTGGGCACTCGTCGTTGGCGCAATATCCGTATTCGACGAGTGCGACGATCTATGGCTGTTGCCAAAACTCGCATCCCTGCGCGACTCTCTCGGCCCAACGTGGCCGGAAGCAGTGGCGAGCTTGAAGGAAGTCATGTGGATGGAAATGGTCCACAGTCCGACCGGTGTCAAGGTCTTCCAGAAGCTTGTACTGCACATTGCTCAAATACCTCTCGAGGGGCCTTTGCTCAGTAGGCGGTCTTCGACCACTGTCGTCAATCTCGAGACATATGGCTGAAGCGAGTGCTTTCTCAAGTACCGTGCTTAACAATACTGGAAACAATCGAAACGCAAGCCGAATTACTGCATAGTATGCGAAAGCTTGCCCAACCGCCAAGCGGCGGACATCGTTGAGCCGCGACACGAGTGCTGATAGCACCAAGAGAATCATTTCTGCCTCACGTCATCCGGCGCAATTACCCCAAAGAGAACCTGCGTTTGCCCTTATCGGGGGTATGTATCCAATAGCTGTGGTTTGTTGAGGTCCTTTCTGCAAACCTGCATGCTATGAGGTTGGATATCTCCCGACGATGAACATGCGTATCATCTATGTAACAAGGAGCCAGAGCCGTGACCTAGGAGCATCGCCAGTTTCGTTGGGTTAAGAACATACAACAAAACGGTCGAGATGGCAGCACTCGAAGCTTCGGCGGAATTCCGCACGTCTCACCCCTCGGCGTTGACGTCTGACCAGCTTGCCTTAGATGCACCGCGGCTGCCAGGAATCTGACAGAGGTTTCCCGAATTGTTGCTTTATACTCTGTGCGCTGAGGGCTACAAGAAACTCCGGGCCTTCTTCAACGCGAGCATGACACAACAACCTCTGGCCATCATCCGACCCAGAATAGAAGCCGAAGTCTCCGCATTCATCCAGGAATTGCATGCCCAGGACATTCCCTTCGGCACCAGAAGTGGTGGCCACGATATGACTGCTGCCCAGGCTCGAGGAAGAGACGGGGTCATGATCGACTTGAGGGCCATGGGTAGCATCTCCATCGCCGAGGACAAGAAGTCTGCTCGCATCGGTGGTGGGACTCTGAGCATCAAGCTCTCAAACTTCCTGCAGCAGCACAAACTCCTCACGCCCCACGGCTGGTGCCCGACTGTAGGGTAGGCATCGTGGGCTGGGCCCTTGGCGGAGGCTACGGTTATACAAGCGCGTTCCACGGACTCGGCGTGGACCAAATCCTTGGCGCACGCGCTACAGACGGCAGGACCGTGGATACCGACGACCACCCTGACCTGCTCTGGGCTCTGAGGGGCGTTGGCAACAGCAACTTTGGCATCTTGGTTGAGCATCGAATCAAGCTTTATCCCAAGACGGGCTTCCTGGCCGGGTTCCTCGGATTCCCCGCCGCAGAGGCCGGCGACGTGCTGATCAAGTTCGGAAAGTTTGAGAAGGAGCTGCCGATCAACTTCATTGGCGAAGCAACACACATGACCCTGCCCGGTGTCGGTCCCGTGCTCGCGTGGTTGTCTGCTTGGACCTCGGAGGACGATGATGTCGACAACGGGTGGAGGTTTCTGGAGAGGATGAAAGCGCTCGCTCGGCACACCGATACTCAAAAAGTCTCGGTAGGTACGCTTCTTTGTTACTCTTCCAGGCAGTTGGGAGGGGAGAGCGCGACTGACCAATCTATTTGTAGTTGACGACTACACGTTCCTGAACACAATTCCTTCGCCCACCAACACCCATTGGCACCCTCGTCTCGGGACATTTGAATACCTTGCGCCAGAATTGGCCAACGTGTTTGTGTCCCATCCGCCTCCAGGAGCGGCTTGCGCAACAGTTATGCACACCGCTCATGGACGAGCCCTCAACAAGAAACCGGGGGCATGCCACCCGCCGCGCACGAGGCGCCGCATCGCGGCGATCTCAGTAGGCATAGTCGACGCCACAGCGCAGGCAGCCGAGTACGAGAAGTACAAAAATTGGGCGGACGACATGGTGGACGATTTGTGCAAGCAGCGGCATGCGCTGCTCTACGGGTGCCGTAACCTGAGTTCGGACACGGACGTGGACTGGGTGGCCACATACGGCGAGGAGACGGCGGCTAGGCTGAAGGAGGTTAAGAAAAAGTTTGATCCCGCAAACGTCTTCAAGAACGGCTACCCACGACTGGATCTGCTACGAGGAGAAATCTGGGCCGCGGCGGCCGCCCCCATTACCGTTTGTAGGTTGCATTTAGCACGCCTGTGACGTGAAAGAGAGCTCTCGGCCCGGGGCTTCTCTTTGCGACCCCGCATATGCAGTTAGCATCCCGTGAGGTCTCGTAGTTTCTCAATATTTCAAGCGCCGAATGAGGTAACATCTCTTGGCGGACTTGCCGGTGTTCTTATGCAAATGCCCCAATGCCAACTGCCGCTCCCGAGATCTCCTGATCGTCCAGGGCGACGTTCGACTGAGGATGGCCATGGATAAAGCAACATTTGGCTCTGTGGTATGTGTGACCTCGTCGACCGTGGGAATTGCACCCTAACGAGAAGCCGGTCGGGCCGAGCCTGGTTCGTCATGTCTTGTCTACGATCAGCAATTTTGAATCACCCGCAATTGGCGCTAGGTAGGCGGTCTGGGCAACGCTTAAGTGCGCGCAGCGTGTGGAACGCTGTCCCCCACGAGCCTGTGGTCATGCGAGGCGAGTGTTGGAAACCCCAGCATTGATCAGGAACAGAAGCCCTAGAACGAACCCGACAGATACGCCCCGCCCCTCTTGGACGAAGATCCGTCTGATCTGGGTTGCTCTTTTCGGGCCGGCCAATAAGACTCAGCGACCCAGGTACGCCTTTGATAGGGTTTTGAACACGGGGTACAGCATCCGCTGGCACGACCGCAGCCGGACGGACCAGCGATGATGGCAAGTGGCAAGTGGTAAGCTAGCCGATAGGGCTTGCTGAACGTCAGCGGCTGAGTCTTCAAGCAGGCCGGAGGTAGATAGAGGGTGCCCAGGATAGCCAGACCAAAATGACAAAGGCACCCGCGGTTGCTTCGTAGACGCTAGGTAGAGCCTCAACCCTCTACCAACTGATGTCTGCTGGTTCCGTGATGTGCTAGCCTACGAGACGCGCGGGATGAGCCTGAGACGGAAGACTGAGGAGCGCACCAAGGGACGCACGGCTACGGCGGAGGGGGGGATGGTATCGAAGTTCATCAAGACTTGAAGACGAGGAACAGGGGTGGGTTTTCGCAAGTGTCACCCGGAGGCTTTTGCCCGTGAAAGCAGCGAACCCTGCTCGACATCCTCTGGGAATTTTCTGGAGTGGACTCGCAAATCTACAGCCCTCTCATAGGTGTAAGTAAGTGGCTCCCTCCATGGACCTAACGGAAATAGCCTCGCCTCCGGGAGCGCGAACTGGTTTGCCCAGGCGCTAGGACGGTTTGTCAGGCGTGCAAGTGCGCTAACATCGTGATCCGGTTACGGCGGCATAACTCGTGGGTAGGTAGCAGAGGCTGAAAGGGGCAAAGATCATCGACTTTGCCAGAGTGAATGAGGTACCGGTATTCCCTTCTCACGTAGCTGGTACCGGGAAGCTCAACCGAGTTTTAAGGTGTGGCGACTTGACGACCCTGCGTGGCCGGCAACAGCGCTGACAACCGGCACAAGGAGAAGAAGACAAGAACCAACGTCCCCCCAGCACCTCCATCCCCTCGCTCCGCAGCTCTTTCGGGTACCTGCTACATAGCGTCTTTTGGTGAGCTTACTCGCGATCTCGCGATCTCGCGCATCGCTTCCAGTCCGCGGAAAAAGGAGAAACGACGAAAGAAAAACGCATCGGTGTCCTGTGGAACCATGCAATGCAGAAGCGAGATTGTCGGCGCCTCGGAAGAGCAGGGTTACAATGGGTCACTGCTCTTGCGCCAAACCGGTGACGGACTGGAGTTTAAAGCGGTCAGTGACGATACTGCGGCATGATTATGAGTAGGCTATCTGAACGATGTCAAAAGCTATCATGTATGCCGATTTTTGACATCCAAGACTTTGTCTGTGCAAAAGTCGATGTGGTGTACTGTCAGGAGAAGGATTGGACGGGTGCGTACGAGTACTACATACTGCTAAACCTGCTGAGAGTTAACTCCGGCAACTGGACACCGCTACCGTGAGCTGCAGTGGCCAAAGGACGCGCGGTGACTTGGATGGTATTTCAAAGATGGAGATTTGAAAAGCCCATTGGACTAGTGCAGGGAGTGTCCAGCCAGTCTTGACCTCTGAATGGTCAGCTCGCTCCAATCTGCGCATCCTCTAGTACCAGGCCGAAGTTAATTACCCTCTGTGCCCCTCGCCTCTCGACAACTCGGCAGCTGAGAATTTCGTCTTCTTGGCCGTTCAGTGTTCCCCCACATTTGCGTCATAGCACCATCCCATCCCATCCCATGTACCATAGCACAAGTACAGGGTGGCAGGGGTAAGTTGATTACCCCTATGATGTTACCCCCCATAGCTGACACCAGAATAGAGGGGGAATATTCACCAAAAGTGAAGTCCCGTAGTAGAGGGGTGAACATTAGTTACCTGACAGGGGGAGACGGGTGGATGGGGCTGAGACGTGCGTGGCTGCGACGGCAGATGTCAGACCAAAGCCTGTTTGACGAGTCCCTCGCGGGGAGGAAATGTGGCGCAGTGTCGCGTTTTGTGACAGGCATCGCAAATACCGTCACAGTTTTCAAGTAAACTACGGGTTTGCCACTGGTGGCAAGCCGCACTTTAATCACAAAGCTGCTGGAACTGTCCAATGATAGCAACCGGAGTCACTCGGAAAGCTGGAGGGTTGGCAGAGACACCACACGTCGGATGTAGGCTACCATTGCTACACGTGTGTGTGCACTACGGACAGTATCCGTACATACTATGTATCTCGTAGCACTCATTAGTATCCTGGTGCTTCTCAGTTGAACAGGGGAGGAGATGGGATGGGAACGGCAGGCCTCTGAGTGGACAAGACGAAGTGCTGCTGGCAAATGACTCCATTCTAGCGGGATGCTAGTCCAACGAGAGGCTGTCGAGGGAGTGGTTCCCGGCCGATCAGTCAAGGTCCAAGGTCACATTGATAGGTGTGGAGTTCGTGTGGCCCGCTCAGCAAAGGCGTTTTGGTCTCCGGAAGGGGTTCCTGGCACTTTCGGCCAATAAGAATGACTTAGATTTCCGGAGAAAAGCTCCGGATCTCACTTGGCGAACGAAAGCAGGCCGTTCGGGCATACGTCGTCATGGCACAGGAGTTAGCTCGCAAGCATGCTGCCTCCCTCCCGGAACCTCTTCTACTGACTGGTATTGGCAGCCTATCCGTTGCTGGATATCACAATGTCAATCTACGCCCCCCTCTCAGATCCTGTCGGGCTCGCATGGGTCTCTCTAGCTAGCCCAACACTCTCTGCAATAGCCATCAAACATCCCGATCCGGGAACTGGCACTGACGCTCCAGTCCACACCATTATGGGGGTTATCGTTCCCTTGCCCTGCCCTGCCTTGTCTTGCCTTGTCGCTACTGGGCCAAGCTCACGCCGCCATGCCCCCAAGTGGATAGCAGTCATGAAAACATGGTCAGGCCAGCTCCCCGCACCCGGTCTCGATTTGACTGTACGTACTTTATAAAGAGAATTGAACGTCTTCTTCGCCTTCATCCCCCCGCCCCCCCAGAAAGAACAAAAAAAGAGAAAAATCTGGGCATATACGTATAGGTATATATATAAATATATATATACATATATATACGTTGCTGGCAGACTTCAACGTCACGCACAGTCGCACGTCATCAATTCATCACTGTGAACCCCTAGGACTATCTTCAAGAGCCAAGGGCCACATATTCACCTACACGACTATCGACCTCTGAGAAAAGTAGCCTACAACAGGCACCGTTGCTCTAAACATCGCTATCCCAGGACCCAAGCCTAACCAACTCATACGGGCAACAGCCTGGGAGGCCTAGATACCCTTGCAAAGTCTCTTCGTCCCCGGTCGCAGCCCGGCTCAGTATAGGAGAAAGGCAATCATGGATTATTACTCTGCTAGTGGTGCCAGCACATCTGAGCAAGGTGGGTTACCGGGCAGAGCAGCATCTTTCAAACCAACGCCTAACTCTTTCGCCAACTCAACAGACAGAACGAAGTCACAGCAGAAAGAGCACGAACAACAACAACAAAGGACGCAGTTCCTCTTCCACCAGCAGCAGCAACGTTTGCAACAACCGATTGGGCCCAGAGCAGACAGCTCGCAATCGGCTTTCGTGTCACTTTCGGCGTTGAACTCAGCCCATGGGGCACCTCCATCGGTGGTGGACCGACACTCTTCGACCTCGACGCAAAGCCCTTCGGGATGGCCCGACTCCCCCGTCAGCAATGTCACAGACTCGCTGTCTTCGCCAACGAGCTCCGTCATCTCGCCTCCAGCACCGCCGATTGACCCCCTTCTCCTCGGTTCAGCAAAAGGGACAGAGGGCCCTCGAACGGAAGACGCCAGCGAGGCACCAAAACGTCGTAGAGGCCGGCCCAGGCTCTCCGATGCCTCTCCCGAGACCGCCAGCGCGGTGGCACCGACACCTACGAAGGTACAGAAGAAGAGCGCCTCTCGACGTACCTCGACCGCGTCGGCCAGTGGCGTTGACGAACACGCAGACGGGCACAGCGGCAGCACCGTCAACGACAAGAAGAACCGCATCCGCGCGCGCAACCGCGAGGCCGCGTATAAGTGCCGGCAGAAGAAGCAGAAAGGCATCGAGGAGCTGCAGACTCAAGAAGCAGTAATGGAGAACATCAACAAGAGCCTCAACAGCGAAGCGGCACAGCTCCGTGGCGAGATCCTGATGTTGAAGAACATGGTGCTTCAGCACGGCGGCTGCGGGTGCCCGTACATCGAGGAATACATTTCCGGAGCCGCACAGAACCTGGTGCAGTCGAGCATGGCGGCGTCCGCCTCAGCGGCCGGCGGCGGCATGCAGATGCACAGCCAGGACTGTAGAAACGGAACAGGAGAGGAAGGATACATTGACTGGAAACTGTTCGACATGGATACCAAGGCTGACATGCCTTCCCTGGAGTCGGAAAGCGGCTTTTCTGGCTACGACGACCTCGCCTCTCACAGCGCGAGGGCGCATTCCCAAGAGGTCTCAATGGATTGAAAATCGGAAGTTGTAGAGCTTGAAAAAAAGAAAAAAAAAAGAAAGAAAGAAAGAAAACGCCGGGAACTGTGGGAATGATTCAGCCTCACCCATCATCTCTTGAACAGCACGGCGTTCTGGCACATCATTTGGCATATGATTCTGTGAGGGCAGAGTCATACAAGACAAAAAAAGATGTATTAGCGGCGTTCGGCGCGGGTATTTTGGGGAGGATTGTTACCCGAATAGGACCAAGAGCGCTCCCCGAGCAGTAGTTTTTTTTTAGTTTTTTTATCTTTCATGTTATTTCCCATGGTTTCTGGGAGTAAATGATAATGAGACCAATGAAACAAAACAGATCCAACGTT
The DNA here is from genome assembly GCF_030913465.1 of Colletotrichum navitas. Taxonomy (NCBI): domain Eukaryota; kingdom Fungi; phylum Ascomycota; class Sordariomycetes; order Glomerellales; family Glomerellaceae; genus Colletotrichum; species Colletotrichum navitas. The sequence goes on along the minus strand of NW_026850627.1, from coordinate 112,372 downwards.
CCTAGTTGTTCCCGAAGCATACAAGGCAGTTCAGCTGACTTTGCAACACGTCTCGGCCGGCTTGGGTTGACCAATGATGTTTTTAGCATACTATGTGCAACTTACACTGCCGTTGTATGCTGTGCTGGAGCAATACAGTTTCTGGAGTCAGAAGCTCTTGGCACTACAATTGAAGGGAGGTTTGGTAATTCTATGATAGAGCTCGCGTTCCCGACGCCCAAAGTCTGCAGCTGCCTCTATGGCTCGCCGTTAACAGCTGGTTAGAAGGGCTTCTCGGAGTGATCCACGCGCCGAGCAAGGGCGACGCACATTGTGATCCGGCATTGTTTTTGGAATTTTGAAAACAATGATACGCAATAGGGGGTCATCAATCTTATTCGTGCCCGCACAGATCCTGAAAATCTTGTCATTGTGTCTATGAAATAGTTGGCATTCACATTGGCCGAGACTGAACGTCGCAGGGGCTACTTGTCAATGCTTGTCCCTTTTAGCCTCACCGAGCGACGTATTATCGAACAGAGTGACTGATTCCCAATTGGTAAATGGAACGATTCAGCAGCTGTTGTCGCGGTTATAGTACATCCAATCTTTTCGTGGTGTGGTGGCCATGCCGGTACATTTTGACTAGCTGAGCAGGAGAATGGTTCGCACATTCAACGGGAATGAACCAGCGACCGAAACGGGAGCCAAGCATTACTGATAATGAGTGCGTCTGATGCCGGGAAAAAGGGACGATCGGGCGATGGCGCCCATTTGCTGCCGTCTGCACACGTCTGAATACGAAACGACAACATTCTGGCATGAGCACCTGCAATTATCCCACAACATCGAACGAAGCTGCAGGTCTGCTACGTGGTGCGCACCACTCACAGCCCTTCCCCTCGCTGTTCCTAATTTCGACTGAATACGGTACCTTCTCATGCTTCTGGTCCCTCCAATGAAGGGAGACATTGAGCTACGGCTCGAGCTCCGGCACACGAGCCAATGAACTCATCCCACCGAAAGACGCCACGTGCATGAAGTCCAAGGGCGTGTCACGTCAACCCTATATGTGCGTGGGTGGCTCCCAACGAAACTTCTTGCTTCTGGTACACTATGATACCGTGGTGGAAGGCTATGCGGATATCGTTGATCTGTCCTGCGACCATCAGGCTGGCTTGACGCAACTACTCGGAGACAGAGCCGTCAAACAGGCTGGATTTGGTCACTGCGGCTCCGTCACAGGTGCGGAGACATCACACCCCGACACCGTTTATCTTCACGTCATTAGGTCCGTCTTCCTCGGGATCTAAGCTCGACCTACTCAGGGAAGTCTGCAAGTGGATACTCGGCACCTGCTTTGCGGCCTGCCACGAACAGAAGGGGAAATGGAGATATCTGTGCATGCTGCGTAGTCATTAATACCTAGATGTTGTCACCAACAGCACGGCCATTGGATGATGATCGGCGTGCCCACGTTTTGATGTAGACGTCAGATCAGTCGGGCGCATCATTGTGCAGGGTCTTCCCTTGACAATCACATCGAGGGGGTGTCGATAAACTTTCGAAAAAAACTTACTTTAGCAGTGCTGTATTACGGAACCTTGACAGGTGTCTGGACGAGAGTCTTCTACCCTACGGGCTGCTCACTGATCGATGGGCGAAATGGGGATCCTAGGGTTGTAGATGCTCCCGTACCCGGATCGGTCCCAAAGTTGTCAGTGCTTCCCCCGGGCCCAGTTCTCAGTTCACAGAGACCGTCAACCTTGTTGCTCGGGTCTGCGCCAGGATCAATGAGGTGGCATTGCCATTTACCAGGGGGGGTATCTCTGATAGAAATATCATTGAATCCGATTTCTATACATAGTACGCACTGCCTATACACGCACGACAACCTCTCGGTCATCCTCTGGCAAAGAGCACTCAAAAGTCAATCAGAGCCACTATAACACATCGGCCCCGCAGACGATGCCATTTGTTTATATGCCGAAGCTTAAGTTGTCTTGAAGAGCCCGAAACGCCCGCTGTCAAAGCTGGGCGATCTATCCTGGGCACATTGGGGAGTCGACAGAATAACCCAAAAAGGCCTTCAGCAGCCAGCAACAAGGAATTGCCCTGAACAAGGCCATCTTAATATGTGCTCATGCCGCTTAGCCGCCGCCAATTGCGTCCACTGAGGCTGTAATAATACGAACGCCTCCTGACCATGTGACAATCAACGAAGCTTCCGGAGTACAGACCATCGGTGTCAGCTGTCGCCGGATTTCTGACTCTTTGCCTCCAAGCTGTCGCCCAATCCTGCTAGGCTTCCTGAGACAACGCGCGCATGAAAAGCTATGGTCCTGCACTTCTAGACTTTTCCAAACATTGTGAATCTACCATGCTGCGGCTTGGGAAGATCTGCTGCCCATCAACGTCCTAATAATGGCAACGCCTATTCCCCCAGCCTACTTCGAGCTAAGCTGGTCGATACTCAGCACCATCGGTGCCGCAAACGTGCTGTTCGGTCTTCTCGTCATCGGCATAACAAGCTTTTCGCAGATCACCGTGGTCCCTATCGTCTCATCGGCTGCCGGCTCTGTCGCGAACGGCCTTTGTTTCTATGCCTTTTATGACCAGAACCACTCACTCAAGAACAAGGCGACGGCCTCGGCATTCGGTGATGTCTTCTGGATGGTACACATTGGGCATCTCTGTGGTTGAGAGAGCATAGTCTAACACAGCTCTTCAGATCCAAGAAGTCGGCCTGTCATTTTACAGCTATGCCCTCCTCCGGAAAATTCTAAAGGACAGGATGTGGAAGGTCTTCAACACCCTTTTCTGGGCGACAGTTCTCGTCATCGTCGCTGTCCGGATCATGATCGCCGTATCACGCGTCAGATACATCCTCAAGGGTAACACCAGAATACAAGACACCGTCAACAGCCTCCACGTCAGCTATTTCGTCCTCATTGCATCACTAGAATGCCTCAGCGCCTTCTTCCTGCTCAAGACGTTTACCCAAGTCAAATCAACGTCGGATAGGGCCGCCTCGAAAGCGGGATTTTTCAGGTATCTGATGCGCAGTACCGAGGTTCGCCTTGCCACGCTGGCCGTTCTGGGAACGATGAGAGCGGTCACGTACTCCTTCCAGATGACGGCCCAGAGCGCAACAAATGTAGCTAGTCAACTCGACCGCTTCGCCTACGCGCTCGAGTGTCTCTTCCCGTCTGTCATGTTGTATGCTGTCTCATGGTGCGATCCTAGCTGGCCGTATTCTGTTGCTGACACGCCTAGCATCGACATATTGGCATCTAAACTGGTGTTCACGGCGCAGGGTTACGACCCTACCCAATCAAGACGTTCGTATCTGAGAGGATTTAGCTCTGCCGTAAAATTGGGCGAGAACTGCTATGACGGTACGCAGCAGAGCGAGCGGTTGGTCGAAATCCACGGTGGGAGAGGGAGCTCGCAAGAGAATGCGTCCAGCCCTAGTCCGCCAGGATCTGTTGCTGATCTCCACGGCGGAGAGCCAGGATCCCAGGGAGGAATCAACAAGACCGTTGTGATCAGCGTGAGACATTCGATAAGTAGTAGCCCGAACAGGCCGAGACATTGCCTTACTTTACCTTGAAAAAATGTCTGTACAGTATTGATACTCTAAACATGCATGGTCGACAACTAATAGTGTGAAGTTGATGGTGAGAACTACAATGATGTCCGCTCGTTCTTGTGCAGCGTTCTTTATTCGATTGTCTGGATCTTTCTATTATTATTATTTTCGAGCACGTTCCCGGTCGAGCAAAGTCACACTGAGTATGCCTGTACATACTTACTAGTTGTAAAGTCCCATAAGCGGCCAGAGTGATATGATCTAGGCGCCCGGGGTAACTGATAAGAAACACTGTGAACAGTCAGGGGAGTTGTGAACTGACAGGCCAGCACCTCTTCAGGGTTTGTTCAGTTTATTCGAGCTAGACCTTGGCACTATAGTCATCCAAGTTGTTCAGCAAGCCGATAACGATGATACCAGATCACGAAGCTTCGGTTACGGAGATAGCGTCGTCTACGATTCAACACGCAACCCTAAGTTGTCCTAATGTTAGCAATACTTCAAGACGTTTTCTATGATGGAAGTGTTAGAACCCCCCCCCCCCCTCTTTCAAAAGGCAGAACCGTTCAAGCTACACCCAGCAAGACAGGTCATCTTCAGACCGTGGTCTCTTGTCATAAACATGAGAGCCTAAGATTATATTGATAATATGCGTGGTTCGGGCCTCCTGCATAGTTTATAGATTATATATATGCAGAAGCTTGTCGTTCTACACAAGCACTTGGTATCCAGAAACACAAGTCAATTTAGGCGTATTTCAGGACGGAACTTGAAGATACTTACGGTGCCCAAGATAGCATAGAGTACCATTGCGATGTAGGGGCCATATGAAGCGTTGGACAGAATATGCATTAGTGAGTGCTAGGCTTTGGACGACGGCTATGAGAAAGCTGCCATCGGAACCTCATGGTTGGAGCGTCATGGTTTTGACCTCGTCACGTGCTATATACCATCCTTTATACTCACTGGTCAAGTATATAGAGCAGCTAAATTGTTCAACATTCTTTTTTCAGTTACAGAAGCAAGAACTCTCCGCCCCATTTCTTCTACGCCAGGTTGTGTGCTCTAACTAGTGATAAAAGCCTTATGATTAGTTCAAAATTCACGGTACCGCAGCAGGTTGAAGATGGGCTGCTTCATGTGACTACGTATCGGGATTACTGTTTGTTTGAATTCTGCGGTAGTCAGACAATCGTATGAAAGGAACCGGAACATATGCTGGTATTGAATGATTCATCTATAAATAACCTTTGCTCTTTTCTCTGCTATGATAGTACATGTTTTAGCAGGATGTCTTCCCATAAACACATTCAAATCCCACGTTGGGGACCCAACCTATTTACCAAGTGACGGTAGCAACCAGCCACGCTCCTGTGAAAGACGGTCGAGCTCAAGCCGGAATGGCCTGCATAGCTAATGCCGGTGACCCGCGAACCGACTCGACACTTAAGCTATCTATGCAGGGTACGTATTAAGGGTGTGCACAGAGCTCTCGACAGTGTGCTAGGGGTTCAGGAACGGCCTTCTTATCAGATGGTACAAGCGCTCGTCCTCAGTGAACCAGCCACATACACCTTTGCCCCACAGCAGTCGTTGTGTGACCGCAGTACACGTTTATGGATTGACGCCATGGTGCGATGGTGATGGGTTCGGTGTTCGGGTCGGCAAGGTCTCGTCAACTCTATTCCCGACTTCGAAGCGCGCAGTAGCAACTAACCAGTTAGTAAAGTCACTTCTAAACAATAGAACAGTCGCCGCAAACCTATACCGACACCTCGGACCACTTGATAGGGATCTCACGCCAACCCCGTCGATGCAGGAGGGGACACAACCGGCAGGCCGCGGCAAAACCAGAACCAAGAAGGCTCCCAGGCCGTCCTCAAGCTCAGGCGGGGTGTCCCGGTTTGACCTTCCACATGGCCCTCCCCCTCTCGGGCCACGACGCCCTCATTAAGGTTGGCCCTATGCTCTGAGAAGGTTGAGAACGAATGGCCAGGCTTCATCCAAACTCTGGAACACGCACCTTTCTGACCCTGTCCCTCTCCCGTCCGGGTTCCCACTGAGCTTCCCCCTTTTCCTGAGGATCTTCTGCAGCTCCCCCCTCATCTCACGGATAAGCTTTCAGACACCCTGGACCGCTCAAAGAGAGATAGCGTCTAGATGACTGATGCACTTACACCGTTATGGCCCTGTCCGCGTCGCTCACGTCACATGTACCCCTCCTTCAAACCCAAGATAGCGGGTGGAATCATGGAGAAAAACTTTGGCTACCTTCATGGGGGGCTTATAAGTCCATGTGCTGGCATCTGCCACACAGCCCAACCTTTTCTTCCCACCCGTCTCACCTTCTCCTTCACGAGCGCAGCTCACTATCCCTCGCACGTCCTGACAATAGTTCGGCTGAGCCACCTTATCTCACCTTTTGGACATCAAGAACCACTCCGCGGACCATAGTCTGCGTCCAACCGACATCACCCACCGACAGAGACGAAAGATGCACCTCCTGACGCTGGGCCGGCTGGCCATCCTCCTCGCGCCCGCCCTCGTCCTCGCCCTCCCCACCCCCAAGGACGCCAAGTTCTTCAACCCGTCCGACGACCCCTTCGTCACGGACCTGGGCAAGAAGACGGGCAGGATCGGCATCGACATCGTGGACCCCAGCGCCCTGCGCGTCGACCCTGTTCGCGTGTTTGAGAACATCGCGCGGTCTCCGAGCGAGACGGCGTGGCTCACGAAGCGGCGCGACGCCGCCCCGCTGGAGGAGAGGGAGAAAGAGGAGTCGGCGGCCGCGGGTACGGCGATGGACGAGGGGAAGGAGGACATCAGGGCCTCGAGGCGCGCGCACGTCCAGGTCGACCCGGTAGAGGTGGACGTGCCCGTTGTCCGGCCGTCGCCGATGGTCATGCCGGCGCACGCGCGGCAGCCGCAGGACACCGGCCCGACGGGAGACATGCCCAAATTCAGACCCGTGTATGACGTCGGGGAGTGGGTTCGTCATTATTGAGAAGGCGGGAAAAAGAAGAAGAAGAAAAAGAGAAACGTGGGGCGGCCGCGGTGCCTCCCAATATGTTCAGAGTGGCTGTTGGGACTGACTGAGCAGTCATGCCCGCAAAGGTCTGCAAGGTATGGACTTGATGGGGAGAGGTTCTCGGATTCTCGGAGTGTTACCTGGCGGGACTGTCGCTGTCGCAAACGTTCGGTATCGTTCGAGGATGGAGAGGAGGCGCATGACTTGGTTTCATCACGCTCGCGTGGGATTTCAGAGCGGAAGCCTGGATGGATATGGATGATGGCTCTCGCTTTCAGGGAGAGACTTCTCAAGGTTGGTGCCATTGTGCTCATCAGTCGCTATCGGCCTTGGACAAACGAAAAAAAAAAGGAAAAGATACCAAGGATCATACGTGCGAGGTTCCGTTATCAAGGCACGGGCGTGCTGGTCTCCCCTCATTTGTTTGAGGTTTTGTTATCTACAACACGATTCTGTTCATAAGCTCGTTAATTAAAATACAACTGCATTCCTCGAGGCTATACAAAGCGGGTTGACAGCAGAGAAAAAAAATTCCATGACTCATTCAGACGGGAAAATTGCCTGTTCCATGTGCAGGCCGGGACCAAGGTATAAGGGTATGCATCCGACGCCAATGATATGCAACCAAGAACAAGCTAGACGCCCCTTTTCCGACCGATGACCATTACAAGCCAACCTCCAACCCAAAGCGCATTCATATTAACATGGTTGTCTGACATTGCCTCCCGCTCCAGGCGTTTCGTTGGTCAGGCTTAGTTAGTTAGGGACGGGCAAATCCTTGTTTCGCCTACACGATAGTGTCAGTTGCTGTCTTGGTAGAAGACGCGGATTAGGGGCGGATGACTAACCTTCATCTGTTCGATTCTGGCTTTTAGTTGGCTTGTCACTTCGGCAGCACGCTTCCAACTTTCCACGCCATTGCTGCTATGGTTGTTCGATGTCATACCGTTTCCTCCGCCGGACGGGTATGAAGGTGGCGGCATGTCATCAACGGGGGTGGCCACGTTGCTCCGGTAGCCTCTAGCAGGGCTGCCGCGGCCAGATGATGCACTGCCTGTATACCTGAGTTCTGGGCTGAGGGCCTTTGAGCGAGGGTAGTGGTGGTCTCCATTCTCCTTCTCCTCGGACATGTTGCTGGCGTAGCTAACGCGGTTGTGTCTGGCAGAAGATGAACCGAACGAAGCGTCGCGGTAGACGCCGACGTCGTCGTATGTCGGTGAAGTGAGGCCTACCATAGAGTTAGTCACAAGATGATGGTCAGAAAAGAATGCGTATGTTGGCTCACCGGGGCTGGCCATACCCGATCTAGAGTTGAGGCCCTCGGCGTGGTTGAGCGCCCTCTTGAGGCGGTCAAGCTCGCGTCTAAGGCGGTCGTTGGTCTGTTCCGTGGCCTCGGCATCGCTTCTTGCGCGGACCAGCTGTGTTTCCTTGGCCTTGATGCTGAGAACGTCGCGAGTGTGGTCTTCGATGAGGCCCGCGTTCTGGTTCTTGAGCTCCTGGATCTCAGACATGTACTTGCTCCTCTCGTGACGCATCTCTTCGACTTGGCGCGTGAGGCGCTCATTCGCAGCCCTCAATTCCTCCAGCTCGGCCCGCTCCATCGCGGTAAGCCCATCGGAGGGTGGTGGCGACGCAGGAGGCATTTGCACAGGGGCAGCAGCAGGCTTGGCAAGCGAGCGTCCGGCAAGGCCGCCGCGACCGAGACCAATGCGAGGTTGCGGTGGGGGAGGGGCGGGGTCGTCTTCGGGCATGATGGGAGCAGCTGCAGGACGACGAGGGGAGGCGGCGGAAGGTGCCCCAAGAGGCCGCTTCGACTTGAGACCAGCGAGACCCGATGGCTTCGGCATGCCCATCTTGGTGCCGGCTGGCTTGGGACGGGAGGAGGCTTGCGGAGAGAGGGGCTCGGGATCGTCTGGCGGGGGCGCAGCTGCTGCAGGCATTACCGGCTTCTTCATGGCCGGCTTCTTGCCTCCGACGAGCTTCTTCGGGGGCGGCGCCTTTGCTGCTGGAGGAGGCGCCTTAGGCTTCTCCTTGGCCTTGACTTGGGCGGTCTCAAAGAACTCCTTGATCTTGGTTTTGCGGATGTCGTCGAGGCCCTCCATGTGCGGGCCCATGCCACGCTCGCCAATAATCTTCATGACGGTACCCAGAATCTCGGCACCACCCGAGCGGAGGCCCTCGCTGGACTCGGACAGCAGCTTCTTGCCCGACTCGACAATAGAGGCGATTTCGGGCTTGCTGGGAACATCTCGGGTCGTCCTCAGACAGCGAATCAGGAACTTCATGGTGCCCTCCTTGACCTGGGGGTTCTTGTGAACGAGGTACGTGTTGATGTCCTCGAGACAATCTGTGAGGCTCGTCGCCAGGAACACTTGGTCCAGAGCGGCGCCCAGAGCGTCCGCCACCGACGCTTTCTTCTCCTTCAAGCGGTCCATGATGGGCTGCATGACGGTGGCGCGGTGCTTCGCGTAGCCGGATCTCAGACCTTTGGCCAAGACCTCGATACATTGCGCAGCCTGAGTGACGACGGCAACGTTGGCATCCTTCATGCATTTCGCGAGCCCGCGGTTGATCTCGTTGAAATCGCCGTCCTTGATTCTCGGGACGTTGATTGCAGCGTAGAGTCCCTCCACCGCTTCCTTTCTCTCCTTCCACTTGGATGATGCCAAGGCCTCGTTGAAGTTGGCGGGGACCTTTCCAAGCACGTCTTGGGGTTCTGCCAAGTCGAATGCGTCCATCTCGGCCGGCTCCTCGCCATAATCTCCGTCGTCTTCCTCCTCCCCTTCGGCTCCTGGAGGCGGGGCGCGGGCCATGGCGGCTTGCTGTGAGCGCAAGAAGCGTTCTTGCTTCGGGGCGGGTTCGGACTTGATCTTCTCGAATTGGGCCTCGAGGTCGGTCTGTTGCGTGGGCTTCAGGTCGCCCCAGAACATGGGCTTCATGGCCTCGCGCAGCCACCTGTAGAATTCGACGGCAAGGTTCGTCGCGGCGGCGCGAACATTCTTGTCGGCATGACCGAAAGCCTTGGGGAGGGCCTTCAGAACGGGTTTTGGGTCGACTGTCTTGCAGCCATAGCTGTGGTAGATGGCCGTCAGGGCGGTGATGGCGGCGGCGACGACCTTGGGCTGCTTATTGGAGAGGGCGGGGATGATCTCTTCAATGACGGGGCCAGCAACGTCGAGCTCGACGAGCAGGAGGAGGGCTTCCAGCGACGATTCTTTAGCGGCGGCGCGGGTTGAGGGTAGGCCCTTTTCGCATATAGGCCCTATCGTGACACCGCGCGTCCTTGTGCAGTGTTCCTTGCCGCCGAATTTGAGAAAGGCACAGTATGCGGCGAGACCCTCTTGTTGAGCGGCAACGTTGGAATCAGCGACGGCGCCTTTCCAGATGCCCGAGTCGGAAAGGAACGGTCTGAAGGCATTGTCGTACTCGTCGGCGGTGGCGGCGAATGCCTTGGCGGCCTCTTCGTAGGCTCCCTTTCGGACTTTCCACACCTAGAGGGCGTCAGCCGGCGGGTTACGGGGCGGCGCAAGGGGAGGAGCAGTATGATACCTTGTGGGCAAACCTATCCTGGAGGGGGATGGAGCTAAAGTCTTCTTCTTCGGCCATCAGGATGGAGTCTTTTTGCTGGGGCTGCGAAGGTTCGGAGGTGGTGTGCAAAGAGCAACGAGTCGGCGGGAGAGGAGGTGGCGAGTCGAAGGGAACCTCGTCCTTGTCGCGAGAGGCGGGTTTTCTGCTGAAGCTTGCTACTCGCCTGATTAGCTTGGAGAAGGAACGGGAATGCTTGAGGTGATGGCCCATGTTGGGAACAGAAGCGGGCTGAAGAGCTGCATGCAGGCGGCGGGAAGCAGCAGCAGCAGCAGCAGCAGCAATGACTGGAGGTGTCTATGGTGATATGGGCGGGACGTGACTTACAGTCGGGGACCGGGAGTGAGGAACAAGATTAGACGTTCCAAGATGGCCTAAGCAGCGGCGGGAGTATCTGGGTAGTTTAGGTCAGTGGACTGCTGTGCTGGTAGGTGCGAGCGAGACGGACAGGTATCTGGGTCGGCAGCGAAGATGGCAGACTTGGTTCCTTGAGGTTGTAGGAGCAGGAGTCTGGGGAAACAGGACAATGCGAGTCGAGGTATGTGCGAAGGTTCGGGTGGGAAAAGAATTGCGATGGAGGATCGCTGGGGAAGACTAGAGATGGGAGTTCCCGTAGCGTAGGTAGCGCGTCCGGTTAGTGTGCAGGTAAAGGTCAGTCCGGTCCGAGAGTTGGAACACTGGATGCGTGGATGTATGGATGTGTGTTTGTATCGTGTCGTGGGTATTGTGTGTATAGGTAGGAAAACGTGACTGGGGTTCCTATTTCTTTTGTTTGGCCAGCAACAGGAAGCACGGGGAAATTGTGGTTGTCGGGACAAGGGCGAAGGGGGGGGGCCAGAACAAGTGAATCATCAGACGTGTGTGTTTGTTGCAGCGCAGCCGACAGCGGGGTGGGGGTGGACCTGCCTAACCGCTGCGTAGGTACGGATACAGTACACTAGGTAGTGGCTGAAAGAGCGAGCGGCAGAGAGAGGCTTAAGCGTGAAGGTGGGCGGTCTGCATTGGGCACCAGTGTGCGGTTTTTTTTCTTCTTTTTCCCCCAATCCCCTTCTATTCCTTTTTTTTTTTTTTTTTTTTTTTTTGCAGTTATTTCTGACCCCGAACCTGACCTGACGGGTGTTTGTGTGGGGTTGCCTGCGAACACCAGGTAGTTAGGCACGATTGGGTCAGCGCAGGTCACATGATGAAACTGGAAATGTAGCCAATAGATAAGAGATGATACCGAATAAATGGGCTCATGCGCACTAGGCACTTGCACAGATAGATGTACCTAGGTACCTAGATACATTACCTAGGCAGGTAATGATCTCCTCATCTCAGTCCCCTCCTTGTCGAGACGTTGGGTTTAAATGAGCTGCGGTGGCTGCGTTTCTTCCTAAAGTACGGAGGAGCCTGTCAATAGTCCTTGCGGTTAATGCCAAGCCCACCCCATGAATCTAGACCCACTTTAACTATAATCTAGCCAATTAGAGTAACTAGATTAATCCCCTTTCTTTTTCTTAACTAGGGCCTTAGCAAGAGTAATTATTATAATAACAACAACAACAACAACAATAATAACACTACTTTTTTTACCTTATAACTATTGCTGTTATAGTGCACGTTGACCCTGTTATATAGGCAATTATTCTTGCCCTTTAAAGCTGTATTAGGGGTAAATTAGCTAACAAGGTAGCAAAAGCCCTAGGGATTTCTTAATGTATAGTTAAGGATATTCTTGTATAAGCAAAAAAGTATAGCTTTAACCTAACTACTCCTACCTTCTTTTTACTACCTAAGCACTATAACAATGCCCCCTAAACTAGCTAGCTAAAGAAGGCAATATAATTAATTAAAGAGCTTATCTTATAAAAGGTTTACTATAATTAATATAGTAGAGAAAAAATATATACTAATATTACTAGTAAGCTCTAAAGGGAGCTTAATATAGATATATTAGCCTTAATAGTCTACTAAATCCTTTAGTAATATAGATTTAGAAAGACTAAGCTAACAAGGAAACCTAGTCTATCTTAATAGATAAAATAAGATAGGCTTTCTTAGTGCCTAGCTTATTGCCACTAGACTCTTAAAGATTAGAAGAAGGTTATATAGTCTAATAAAATATTAGTTGTTCTATCTTATTATTATAGTAGTTATTATCTATAGTAATAAGTCTATAAGGCCTATATAAAGTTATATATTTATACTTAATAAAAGGGGTATACTAAGTTTATATTCTAAGGTTACTTTATATATAATAAGAAAGGCCTTTACTACTGTTAGTTACCTAAGTTAGCTATAATATAATAAGAAGCTACTGCTAAGGTTAAGGAGTTAAATAAGGAGTTAGAGCTAGTGAAGTGCCTTAAATAGGAACTAGAGAATAGGATAGCCTAGCTATAGCTCTAAAGGATCCCTAGCTATAAACTAACTTTTTGCTAAAACACCTATACTAGTAAGTTAGTCTATAAAGGCAAAGGAGGAATTAACTAGTACTATTACTAAAAGGAGATTCTTTTACCTAAGCTCTTCCTATTTATTACTAACAACTACCTACCTAGCACTATTATTTAAGAGGATAAAGCACCTTCCTATAATTATTACTATATCTACTATATATATACTGCCTATAATATTTAGAAGATACTCTAGTGTAGTAATAGCCTTAACCTTAACCTAATTAAACCCTACTGGCTATAGATAAAGCAATTTATAATAAAGAAGGGCGCACTAGTTAACTAGGCTGCTGCTATAAAGGCATAGGAAGAGTGCTAGTAAGCACTACCTTAGGAGAAAATCTAGGCTTAGATAGAACAGATCCTAGCCTATATTGAGGTAATTATTGCCCTTAACGGCGGCAACAAGTATAAGGAGGGCTAGCAAGCTGGCAAATACTGATTAGAGGTTAAATATAGTGAATAAAAGCCATCAAAAGCCTCAAATCTAGCTAACTTTGGCGCTCTTAAGGGTGCTCTTGAGGGTGCTCTTGGGGGTACGAAATGGTGGCAAATGCTGGCTGCAATTACTTTTGGTGGGTATCCCTGCAATTACCCTTGCCACTTGACATGGGGTGGGCTTGGCATTAACCGCAAGGACTATTGACAGGCTCCTCCGTAGGAAACATAAACATGGGCGGGAATTGTTCACTCCATGCTTGCATTGCATTGGCATTAATGGCCGTTGTGAGTTAGCCACTCAACAGATGGGAGGATGATCCTTCTGCTCCATTGATTTCTATAGTATTTATTGTCTGTCGGAGCATAATACGAAAGCCATAGGTAGGTATTTACTGCGTAGTGTACTCCGTAGGTCTATTAAACCGTGACGGAGTGAAACAGATTCTCCATCCAGGATGCCGCATGCGTCTTGTCTGTCTTCTCACTTTGATCTGGTCTCCGGACTGGGCTGACTGGGCTTGCTGTTGTGCACCGATGGCTGCAGCGACACACACCCGTCGCCTTATGCTCGAGGCCTTCCTTATCAATCCAGTCAAAGTCTGGCCCATTGCCATGGAAACGTACATGTATCTGTTTACATAGGTACGTACCGACTCTACAATACACCATCTACCCAGTACCTAGGTTTGGTAGGTAAGTGCTCAGATATGCAAGGTACCTCTGATGTACATACTTCGAGCCAGTCAAGTGATGTCAGTGAAGGAAAGACCGGGGCACATAACTAGGTAGTAGGAGACGGCAGATGGGGGCCAGCCGCCAGCCGCCAGCCGACTAGCAATCCTCGGTCCCTTGGAGCGGTGTGCTAGCCACTAGCCACATGGTGCCCTCCTCTCCTCTCCTGGGGATCGTCCTTCACTAGCCACATTTCATCCCACCTCCATTTGCTCGGCATCTGAAAGATTAGACAAGAGAAATGAGAGCGAGCACAGCACAGGACAGACAGAGTGCTTGCTTGCTTGCTGCATGCACCGCCTCATAAAGTCTCCCATCGAATCGCACCGGGTTTCTTCAAGGTGCTTCCCGCCCGTCGTCCGAAGCACATGAAACATTCTGCTGTCATTGTCGTCGCTACCGTCACTCACTAACACACTCACTTACTGAGCCTCACCCCTCGCCTCGCCGTCTTGTCTCGTCTCGTCTGCTACTTCTCCACGACAACCGCATCGAATATCATTCCAATTTCTGGCACTCCCAAAAAGTCAACAAATCCACTCTCAAGAGCCCAGACATGCTGCCCGACGCTTGGGAGCCCAACCCCTGAACACGTCGAGACCGAGAGACTGAGAAAGACTGATACAGAGAGAAAGAGAACAACACCACCAACACCGACACCGCCTTTCCCAACGCACCCCCGACTCCACGAGCATCTGCCACTCGGCCCCCCTGGCCACCTCTCTCCCCTCCCCCCGTTTCGGCCCTGACCCTTTGCTAAGTCCCGTTGCCGCAACAAAATATCCGCTTGACAAGGCTGCCAATCCCCAAAACCCCTCAGATCCAACTTGCACACACACACACACACGCACACGCACACGCAAAACCATCAGCCTCGCCCGCTACTTTGCACCCAACCCTCCCACCTGCTTGCTTTGACTGCACTGCACGTGTCGCGCCCATTGCGGTTGCTGCGACCACCGCCGCCGCAGCCGTCGCCGCCACCACCACCTCCGTCACCAACACTACCACTATCAGAGACGGAATCCCGAGCACCAAAGCACCGGGCCACAAACTTGCCGACATCGTCGATAAAGCATTCACCGAATTCTCTCGGCTCTTCCCTGCTTCTTTTGGTTCTGCGCCCTGCTGTGAAACCCCTACATCTCGCGCTCTGCGGTTCTACATCCCCATTGCTCCCCTTCGGCTGGCATCTACGATCATAAGTCAGGATGAGCCAAATCCTGACCCCTCGGCAGGCTGACGAGCTGTTGGTTCCCTCCCCCCTCCACCCCCTTGCCCGGCGATCCCTCTTTTGTACCCCTCGACTGACCCCGAGACTCTATAGGCACAAGGCCATCATTGCATACCTCTCGTCGAGCAACCTCCCTAATTCCGCCAATGCTCTCAGGGAAGAGCTGCAGATCGGCGATTCCTTCGACGATGCCACCTCCAAGAAGTATGAGGGCCTGCTGGAAAAGAAATGGACCAGTGTGGTGCGCCTGCAAAAGAAGGTACGTCGCTCGACGTCCCATCACTTGCGCCCGACAGCCTTGACTGATTTCGACATTGCCAGATAATGGAACTCGAGTCGCGGACCGCTACGCTACAGTCAGAAATCGACAACGCGACGCCGACCTCGCTCTCCCGGCGAAACCAGGACCCCGCCAGCTGGCTGCCCCGTTCCCCCGCTCGACACACCCTCCAATCCCACCGCGACCCGATTACCTGCGTAGCGTTCCATCCCGTCTTCTCGTCTCTTGCCTCGGGCTCAGAGGACTACACCATCAAAATCTGGGACTGGGAACTGGGCGAGCTGGAGAGGACCATCAAGGGACACACCAAGGCGGTACTGGACGTCGACTTTGGAGGCCCACGGGGGGCTACCCTCCTCGCATCGTGCTCGAGCGACTTGACGATCAAGCTGTGGGATCCCTCAGACGAGTACAAAAACATCCGAACCCTGCCCGGCCACGACCATAGCGTTAGCGCGGTCCGGTTCATTCCCTCAGGCGCGGCCGGCGCTACGGGCAACCTTCTGGTTTCTGCGAGTCGCGACAAGACATTGCGCATCTGGGATGTATCCACGGGATACTGTGTCAAGACGCTGCGAGGCCACGTAGACTGGGTACGCGACGTCTGCCCGTCGCCGGACGGCCGCTTCCTTCTGTCAGCTGGAAACGACCAGACGGGCCGACTTTGGGACATCAGCGCCGCCAACCCCGAAGTGAAGCTGATGCTAGTTGGCCACGAGCACGTTGTCGAATGCTGCACGCTTGCGCCGCCCGCCTCCTACAGCCATCTAGCGACGCTGGCCGGCCTGAAGAAGCCACCGCCAGCAACAAACACTGCTGAATTCATGGCGACAGGGAGCCGTGACAAGGCCATCAGGTTATGGGATGCTCGAGGAAACTGCATCAAGACTCTCACTGGCCACGACAACTGGGTCCGAGCTCTGGTCTTCCACCCCGGCGGCAAGTACCTGCTCAGCGTGTCCGACGACAAAACTTTACGATGCTGGGACCTGGCCCAGGAAGGCAAATGTGTCAAGGTGCTCGACGATGTACACGGCCACTTCGTCTCGTGCTTGCGCTGGGCACCTGGTATCGTACGCGAGGCGGCGACAAACGGAGACGGCGCCAACGGCGCCAACGGAACACCAACCAAGGCAGCAGCGAAGCCCCAAGATGTACAGATTCGCTGTGTCATTGCAACAGGAAGTGTGGACCTAAACGTGCGCATCTTTGCCAACTAGGCGTTCCGACCAAAGAGGGCCCGAAGCGATGCTACAGCAGCCGGAGGACGATGCGATGCGGCTGGCCTCTGGGCAGACGAGGCAAAGATGCCGGGCCGCCATCGGACCACGGCGAGAAGCAGATACAGACAGAATCACGCCGTAACGACTCACGAGAAAGATGCAAATGCAAATGGGATAAACTGGAGGCAAGGCGTCAAAAAGGGGGGGATCAAAAAAGTAGGGCGTACCAATCTGGCGATTACGTGAGGCCTTGGCTGACGATGTAGAATTTTAAGGGGAGACTGTACATGAACCGAATAGATACCCGCAACCTCGCTAGGACTTTCATTTTCACTTTGACGCATTCGCATCGCTGCTTGAAACGGCCATCCGCGCCAGTCGGGGACAGGGAGAGAGCAGCAGTATTGAGGGTTGCCGACGGGGCAGCGTCCGAGTGCGGCGTTGGTTTCAAGTGGACGGCGCCATCTCCAACTGGGCTAGCTAGTCTAATATCCCAAGCTTTTTGTTTTTGGATAGTCAATCAAGAAACGACCAGGCGGGATGAACGACTGTTGACAGCACGAATCTCCGCCGAGGTTTTAATTAATCCTCAAACTACTTCGATTAAGGAACAGGTGGGGGGAAAAGAAAATAGGGTATCCTATGCGCCTCGCGTGGTAACGGCGCATTGTGCTCATAAGCGTCTCCGCACACATTGAACTGACAGTGACATCCCCATCCCATCAGCTGAGTATTATATGGATGTATTGCACCGCTGCCCCGCTGCTCTCCGGTGGCCCAAATTATGTCACGTCACGTCTCGCCTCGTCCAATGTGCTCCTCAACCATGGTATGCCTGGTGCCAGTGGACCTCGGTCCTTCCGCTGCGGTGGTACGTGGCCAGAGGGATACCGCACTGCCGGTCGTTAGCATCCTATTTCCACGCACCATACGTCTGTGGGGGAAGAGAGAGGGAGAAAGGAGATGAGAAAGAAAAAGAAAAAAAAGGCATACCTTGTAGCACTTGTGCCTCGCGTCCTTGAGCGACGTGAAGAGGTACGGGATGCAGCCGAGGCAGCTCACGAAGCAGACGATGGCGGCCAGGGCGTGGGTGAAGCCGCCGGACGAGTACTCGACGGCGGTGACGCCGCGGGCGTGGCAGTCGGGGCACTCGACGGGGGCCGGGTGCGGGCCCAGGGCGGGCAGCGGGGTGCCGTAGGGCTGGAAGTTCTGCGGGCCGCCGGCCTGCATCGGGAAGCTCTGCTGCTGCTGCTCCTGGAGCGGGGGGCTGTACCCGCCGTAGGCCCGGGGTTGGGGGGTGTCATTTGGCGGGCCGCCGTACTTGGGCATCGCGGCGGCGGCAGCGGTGGTGGTGCCGGTCTGTTGTTGTTGATGCTGGTACTCGGGTGGCGGGCCGGAGGGGGCGGAGTTGTCCAAGCCGGGGGCCTCGACGGGGGGCTGTTGCTGGGCTGGTTTGTCCATGATGGCGTGTGACGATACGTGCGTGGGTTGGTCCTTTCGCTACCCAAGTGATGAATGTGGTGTCGGCAGGCTGTGTTCGAAGTGAAGAGATAGAGCGAGAGAGATAGAGGAAGAGGAGGGAGAAAAGGGGAGGGGAAGGCTGGGGTGGTCAAGGGCAGTAAAAGAGAGAGTTTGATGACTTATACCAAGAGCCCGATGAGTGACGGCCAAGTCCATTCAAGTCATGTTCACTTTTTTTTGGGCGTCGAGGGTGCTTGTTGACTGCGTGTACACTCTCGTACCGGGCAAAGCCGAAGGGGAGGAAACATCAGACGAATAGAGGCCGAGGGTTGGTGCGAGTGCCTCCCACCCCGCCCTTTCTCCCCTCTCTACTTGCCGCAGCCATGGCTATGTCTGTAGGTGCGGGTGTGTGTGTATGTCCGTGTATGCGCGGACAGCCGATGCAGGTACACACAGACCGGGGAAGCTGGTTGGACGACAGGCTTGTATTGTAGTATACGAGGGAAGGGCACGCGGAGAGACAGGAGCCAGCTGCGAGTCTTAGCTACATTACGCACAAACAGTATCCGTATACACTAGGTAGTCAAGTGCTTGGCTTGGCATGATTCAATGAGTGTGAAAGGGTGAAGAACGAGGAGGGGGTGATAACATGGCCACGGGGGTGGTCCACGCCACGGCATTCATGCTGAGAGGCAAAGCATACCTGCAGTGGTACAGGTAAGAGGGCGATACTACGTAGAGGGGCGGGATTGCCATAGGGTGCGGTAAGCCACGACATGCACGTTAGGTCAAGTAGGACTGCCAAGCGGGAGGCATGATATCATGATCTGTATACTTGGGATTCGGGGGGATGGATGAATTGAGATTGACTGCGCCTGTAGCATGCGTTTAGGTGATTGGGGGACATGGTAGTACGATCAGGAGTATGATCAGCAGTATTGGCCAGCTCCAAGATGAGAAGAATCGAATCGCGACAGCAGAATCCCTCCCCCAAGGCCTGGTGGCGATGTCACGTCATGTGATGCCGCCCCGGGCGTTCCTTGCGGGTCTTTGGTAGTCGCCGGCCGGGGTGTGGGGGTGAAGTGCTCAGCCACACTCGGCTGTGTCAGCCACATTCTGCACTCGCCACACGTGGAACGGTAACGGACCCCCGGCACACACGCTTGTCTGTGGCTACTGTCGCTCATCTCATCGCGCACCCCGTCCTTGCGGATATTGGCCAGTAGAGAATCCGGGCGAGGCGCTTTGACAGGATGCAGTTGCTCAACAAATGGTACCTATTGCTGCCTGGGAGGCTGCGCAAAGCCTGCTGATCAATGCTCAGAGCACGATCCTGTGACGAAGGGGCCGACGTAGTAGTGGAAGCCCTTTTTGTATTCACCAAGAGGCGCTCCTGTGCGTATGTTTTTCGAGCACACCTTGAATGCAGTCACGGTCGATAGTGCGGCGGAAGACGAGCATCTGCGGTACTGATACTGCCTGTATCGATGTGTCTGTCGGGACGACCCGGCGACCTATGCCTCCCCCTCTTCTATAAGCTAATGCGAACGTGGATGTTGAGAGACGTATGGAAATTGTACAAGTATCGCTTGTGACTACAAATAAACTCGTTAGAGACCGTTCTTTGTTGTCGATACAATATTAAGGTGAGAGATGCGGTTTTGATGCGCAGAATTCAAGGCAAGCAAGAGCAAAAGACAATCAGAATCAGACTTAGCCAGTATATAATAAGCAAACGACACCAAGGTATACAAGTTTGCGAGCATTCCGCTTGCTTAAACCTCTTTCCAATCCAAACTATGCAGTCCCCTGGTCTCACGTTCAAACCAATTGACAACAGCCCGTGTTCCATTAGGTACATGACCCGCGGGTCGCCGGACACCTTGACATACTCTGGGATGGAGTAGTGGTACTCGACGGCGGTGATGGACGCCCGGAAAATCGAGGGCAGCCACGCGCGCAAGTGCAGATCCTCGTTGTCGTGGAAGACGTTGGGCATGCGTTCGGCAATCTCCCAGAGCCTGGCCAACCGATGGAAGCGAAGATTTCCATCTTACATCAAAAGAAGCATGGAGGTCACCCTGCTGTGTGTAGCCCGAGAAAGAGCAACCCCTCGGCCCAGCCCGCCTGTTCACCGACTATCTACCCGCGGGACACTGTCCACCACCTAAAGATCCCGGCACAGGACACGAGCGTTCGGACATGGTTATTAGGAATCTGATAGCAGAACCTGCCTCTAGGTAGTATCGCCGGATGAGAAAACAAAGCCACCGGGGCGAAAGGTGAAAAGAAGATAAGTGCCATCAAGGCAGATAAACGGAAGCAAAGCCACGAAGGGAAGTAGGCAGATCGTGGGACGCCAGATAGGATGCTAGTCCTGGAAGGCTAAGGTCGTCTACTTAGCACCAGGACTTGATGGTTCACGGAAACGAGCTTTGATATATAAATGTATGTATATAGCTCCTACTCCGTCACCCGCTGAGGCATTCTTGAGTCTTGTCCACAACGCCGAGGTGGGTGAGGTCGATGTAAGGTAGCGCTAACTTGGCAGAACTGACGCAAAACATGTATGAGCTTGTACCAAAAAGAATCCCGTCGCGAAGCCTGTAGAAGCGCTCCCTTCACTGGGAATGCCAGGCGGCTGCGGCTGCTTCAGTGAAGGCGGCCTGCATACTTGCCGCTACAAAATGCAGTGTCTCTCCTCGTCTAATGACAACACAGAATGTATCCCCTTCGTCTTGTGTCGGATATTCGTGCGATACAACATCCTATAGGGACATGGCCACGTCGTAATGATATGATGGTATGATCCTCTGTACGTCTCGTTCACTCATTGGTCTGCTCCCATGCCCGTCTGTTAGCCCAAACATTGTGCAGCTGGGGAATAATTCTCCAGCGTCTTCAGCCCGGCCACGTATCCAGCCAACAAAGTTCCTCAGCAACCTCATGTTTTACCGCTGCGGAGGTTTCAATATGGTGACGCGGGATCGACCAAGAGTACCTATATTGGGCGGATTACCATAATGAGGAACGGGGGAAACGTGGAGGAGGGTGCCCAAGCCAGGCAAGGGGGAGAGAAATAACATGACGAGGTTTCCACTTCCCGGAACTTTTTTCCCCCTCTTAGCTCTTTGGCTTCCGTACGATCTCTTTTCTTATTGTGTTTATTTATTTATTATATATTCTTAGCATCGGGGCACGATATTTACATAACCGGCATCTGATTGAATTGTGAGATTTGCAGTGGCCCAAACCCGCAACTCATTGTTTCATTCTGGCCCCCAGGAGCCAGAGTTCTCAAACCCGAGTATTGCCATGGAGGGAAAAGCTGTTCTCGACGGAGCCTCTCTTTCCTCTTTCCTCTCAGCTAATGGTGACTGTAAAGCTCGACTTGGCCCGGCCAAGGGACTGCCACAGGTACCGTTTCTAGGGAAGCTGGGACTACCTGACAGTCTCGGTACCGGAGGGAACCGGCAGACCTTTCGTTTCCACACGCAGTAAAGACTTCTGAACAAACACATATGATGGCTTGCCATCGACGGAAGGATTACAGCTACTTTCGGTTCCTGAGGAACCCGCATGGTACAGCAAAGAGGGTATTGGATGCACAGTGTGATACGTCTACATGATGGCGCGTAAGCTCTCAAGAGCTGGCGGCATCGCTGGTTTGGACCTACAAGGCCTGCTCAATGGTGGCAAAGCCCTTGACGAATTCCGCCTGGACCGAATTCAGGTTCTTGACGTCCTCGGGGAGGACGTCGTCTCTCCACCACTCGAACCACGCGCTAATCTCCTCAAAGTTCGCGTCTTCCAAGCCAAGCCATTCGGACAGCTTCTCGTGCCACAGCGGGAACACTTCTGCGACAATAACCTCGCCCATTACCTTGGGCGTCAGGATGCCGGACCACCCGAGCACGCCTGTGAGCATGGGGAGGTAGGGTTCCTGGTCGCTCGGGTCGACCCTGAAGTTCTTGCGTAGGTAGCGGCCCATCGCCGGCAACACATGGCTCATGATCAGCGGGCGCCATTGGTCGCCGAGCACATCGCGCCACTGTTCCAGGCCCGGGATGACGCCACGGTCAAACTCCCACACGTCAATCAGCTGCCTGTATTTCCTGCGCACATCGGCGACCAGTCCTGTGCCTTTGGGCTCCAGGTGGTACGATGGCAGGTACTGGAGCCAGGGGAACAGCCAGAGGTGAGGCAGCTTGTGGCTCTGCCGCTTCTTCTTCGGGTTCCACTCCGTCACAGCCGTTTCCAGATTGCGGACGACGGCATCGAGAAACTGCGCACGAACGAACGCTGGCAACAGGTCTGACCAGGCCTCCAGGACAGCCAGAAGCGGCGTAGGGTCGAAGACATCCCAGTCGCGGACGGCCGAAACGGCCCTTGTGTACCAAAGCTTGTACATCATGGTCTCGTAGGGCGTCGTCGCCTTTTGGTGCTGGCGATAGAGGTCGTTGGCATTCAGACCAGTCGACTCCCAATTGTTGACGGTCTTGTGACCCTCGCCAGATTTTGTGAAGATGCTTCCCAATCCCTTCAGCTCTGTGGCAAACCGAGTCGGTTGCTCGAGCAGGTTCCAATCGGGGTCACGGAAGAAAGGGTGAATAGCTGCGACGGCGAGATCCGCAGTTTCGTCGGTCGTCGGTCCGATATGTTGAACTGCTTTCTCCAGGCAGCGGATGACGTCCTCCCATTCGGTGGCTGAGGGGAGCTCATCGGTGACGATGTTGGAAAAGACTTGAAGCCTGCCCAGGTCCGAGGCGAGGTCCGCCATCTCCTGCTCCCTCTCGCGCAGCTCCAAGTCGACCCATGTCTTGCGCTCTTCCAGATTCCGCCATTCCTCCGAGAAAGCTGCCAAATCCGCGTGTGCTCTCTTGACCAACTTGCGAGCAGCCACCACCTCGGGGGACTCGACGACTGCAGAGGAGGTCGGGGTCAGGAGTCCGGACGCGGTCGTCAAAAGCTTGTTGCCCGGCCCTGTCATGTCCAGAATGGGGGCGAAAGCCTCTGGAATGTGAAGGCCGGGGGCAGACTTCTTGATTTCTTCCGCCGTCATGTACTTGGGCTTTTGCCGTTTCGGGGTGCTGGCGCCGCTGCCGCCTGCGCTGGCCGTCTTCTTCTTTCGCTCCCTCTTCCTCTTTTTTTCTTCCTCATCCGAATCAACGACCTCCTCGCCCCTCAACTTGGCCTGTCGCTTTTCCTCCTTTCTCTCGTGCTCCGACTTCTCCTTTACCGCACCTAGACCAACGCCTTGCGGTCGAAGGTGCGCTTCGATGATGACGCTTCGGCCTTGCCCCTCCTTTCCGAGACCAGCGCCCTCTTGGTAGCCCATCTTTGCCATCATTCGCGCGCCAAACGACTTTGGGTTGGGCTTTGCCTTGCCCTTGGCACTGAAGGCACTGGGATGGACCACCTTTGGCGTGGAAGGTGCATCTTGTACATCGGGTCTCAAGACGGGTACGTTGGCGGATGAGGGTACGAAGCCGCGACCGAACGGGGTTTTGCCGTCGAACTTAGTCTTCGCAAACGATCGCACGGGAGCACCAGCTGCGTCAGCGTCGTCGTCGCTCTCCGCGGCTCGGGCAGGCTTGAAGCCCAAGCCACGCTGCGCTCCGCCGAACCCCAGCCCGACGCCGCCAACCTCATCTTCATCATCGTCGCCGTCGTCGTCGTCGTCGTTATCGTTATCTTCATTCGAGTCGTCCGAGTATTCCTTGGCGTCCGTGTCGTTTGTTTTATCGTCTTGATCGAGGGTAGTGGTGCCCTTAGAGACGAAGCTCATGCCCTTGCTGCGCAGAGTCTTCTTCTTCCACCGCCGTCCGGGACCATCGTCTTCGCTGTCGGATCCAAATATTCCCAGCGCGGCGCTCTCCTTGGTGTTGCCAACGCGCCGGCGCTTTCGTGGGTTCAGGTCGCCAAAGTCGTCGCCTTGGGATGGGTCTGTGACGGGCGCGAGGTAGTCATCGTCGTCTTCTTCTTCCGACTCGGAAGAGTATTGCGCGGCGGACTTCTTCGTCAGACGAGAAGGATCGAACGTGGGAAAGCTGGCCATGCTGTTAGTTAGGCACGATGCGGCGCAAACCAATTGGAGAATTACGTGCAAGATGTTGCGACGAGACTACTTTTTTGGAGGAGAAAGCATCATGCAGCCAGGCATCCTTCCCGCCCCCACGGGCGATAGCTGGAGTGGGTCGCTGCTGTTTCTTATCTTCACGTGATCAGCAATGCGATAACACTGACCTCATCAACATTCATTAAGTGCATACCATTTCATTTACATATAGGGGTGGTTCGTATATAGGGTAGGGCACAGTATTCGTTGAAGAACTAATCGCTTAAGTAGCCATGACACACATCCCAGGCGACGGCAGTCCCAAAGCCACCTTGATCTGCGTCGGAATATTCTTGTCAAATTCCGTTCATCTACAAATCGCGAATGCCGGCCTCCAGACTCTCCTTGAATGGTGTCCAGCCCTTCTGGCCAAAGTATTTCTGCAATAAAGCCTCGGCCTTGGCGGCCGGTGGAAGCTCGGTGAGGTCACGGCCCACATCGGCCGGCTTCTCCGGAATCAATTTGTTGTCGGGCCTGAGCTCGCGGAGCGCATCAATGAAGTCGGACGTGGTGACGCGATTCGCGGAACCCCAGATTCTCTGCGACTTGACCGGCTCGGCGAGCAGGGCGATGGCATGGAGACGCGCGACGTCGGCAACGTCTACGGAGAGTTCTAATTGCGGGCTGCGTTAGCCGAGCGAACTTATCCTGACAGCCTCATACACTACACTTACGCGGCATGAGCGTCTGCAACATGGCCAATTCACCCTTCAACACGCCGCGGGCGAAGCCCATGGTCGAACCATGTATCTCCGGGTGAAGAATCTCTCCCATCTGAAGGCGAGTTAGGTTGGAAGCCGGCCTTCACGGAGAAGCTTGAGTACTTACGGCGAAGTTGGGCAAGATGGTGTTGAATACGTAACCGGGCTTGTGTTCTTGGACCCACTTCCAAGCAGCTCGCTCTCCCTCGGCCTTGGAGGCCGAGTAAACCACGGCTGCCTTGAATTCTTTAGGGGTATTCGGGTCCCAGGCCGCCTTGATCGCGGCTTCGTTGTACGTGCCTGATAGCCCCGGTCAGCATTCGCGCTCTTTCCTGAGAAATCACGGAATAGAATACATACTCTCGTCGACATAGTTCTTCTGGTCAGGGACAACGAGCGATGCTGCGAAAGCAGAAGAGGTGAGAACGACGCGCTTGACAGAAGGTTGCTTCGCGGCAGCCGCCAAAATGCTCTCGGTTGCCTTCACTACCCAAGGAATGACGGTGTTGGGGTCTTCGCCGAAGGTCATGTCAGAAGCCTTTGGACTAAATGTTAGCATTCCAACACAGAAATCCCATCTCGGGTACGGAAACGTGGTGTAAAAGCTTACCACACTGGCGACGCCGGCAACATCAGTCAGAATCTTCTCGAGAGCCTCCGGATCGTCGAGGCGAGGAACAATGACCTGCTCATAGACACCTTCGCCGTACTTGTTCTTGAACAGCTCGGTGAGCCATGGCTTGTCGGATCGGACAGTGCCGCGGACGCGGTAGCCCAGCTCGAGCAGAGTGTTGGCGACATGAGAGCCAATGTATCCGTTGGCTCCGGTGACGAGGACGAGAGATCCCTTGGGAAGTGCGGTAAGTTCCGACATGGTGTTGGATAAACTTGACGTCACCTTTATGTGTGGGTACTCGGATAGCTAGTAGTTGTAGGGGGCGGGAGAGTGCTGAATCGTATTGGGCGCGATGATTACTTGATAAGATGAAGAGGATATTCACAAGAACGCAGAGTCTCACGGCACTCCTGCTGTTTAAGTAGTAGTAGCATCAGCCAAATATGGCAACCTGTTTGCGGAGTTCAACAGAATCCTGCGATTACTAAATTCACAGATTCCAATAGAAGCGGATCTCTGCTTAGGAACCCCCCCTCCTCTCTCCTTCTTGGCGGGGTTCGGCGTCCGGCGTTTGGATATAGGTCCATACCCTGTAGGCAGCAGCACCCAGAGCTTTGACGAATGACGTAAGGCATGATTGTCACCACCCACCTGGACGGGCGCTGAGGGTGACTATGATCTACCTATCATGGGTAACAGATGGTGGCTGCTTTGTAATAGGTGTTTCCTCAAACGAACGCATGCATGCCGTCTTACATCTGGCTGGCAAGTTACTAAGTTGACTCTATCAAACAATGCGCTTATTTCTCACCAATTCATGATGCACAAATCGTACAAGATTTCGTCATCCAGTTCCGGTCCGTAGTGCTGACCTGCAGCCCAGTTTGAATCTGATATTCGCGGCTGTATATTCGCCATCGTGCCATCCAACTTGCTCTTTTGTCTGGTATCGAGAGGCGATAAACATGATGCTGTATTGTAGAGGCTGTGAGCATGCCAAGTCCTTAACCGCATATACGGCGTGTTCTTCTTATTCCAGGCTGGTGGGCCAGAAGCATCGCTTTTGTTCGCGGGTCATGGACATGTTCTCGGGAAGCATTTCCTGCATCTACTTTCCACCACAACTACCTAGTGTACTTACTAGAGGGGCAGCTGGACGGGTGAAAAGTGGCACGATGGAAACCTTGTTTCGGAGAAAATTCGAGTGCTAATAATTGATTGGCGAGCTGAGGGGAAGGTCGGTGCTGCCGGTTAATAGTGGGGAGAGGGGGTGGTTTCTGTCGAGAGTCCATTGATGGCAAGCCACGGGTTTCAGGAGCCGCCAAGCAGGCGCGAGTCTATGCCAAGTTAGACAGACTATCGAGACTCATTCTGTTGTGCTGAGATGTATGTCATCTGCAGAACAATGAAAGAGGTTTGGAATACGATCCAGGCTGCTATCATGTCATATGATGAGGGGATGCGAATGATGGAGGGGGGAAGGGTTCGGATTAGGTACTTGTCAGAGGGCAGTTTCAATCTTATCAGACGAACGCTGGCCGAGACGAAGTGAGACATGGGACGAATAAGGTGACCCTTCATTACCTACCTATCGGGATTTGCGAGTGTCATCAAAGAGCAATGTCGATATGCTCCATCATCTCACTGTGGTCTTCGTTCCCTTCCCTTAATCATCTCGATGAAAGTGTACCGAGGCGTTGAACCGTCGCGTCACCAGGAGATTCTGTCTGGGTCTGCTTCATTGGTAAGGCACTCGCATCGTTCCTATTATTGTAGACAACATGCTACGCTAGGAAGAGAAATTGTGCACAGGTCAGATCACACCGAGGATGCCACGTCCGTCGATTTATCAGATGCCCCGCTGACGTCGCAGAGTGATGTATCCTAACTATAGCCGCCTGAGCTTTGCGGTGGAATTCCATTGGCCTATCAGTACGCGATCAAAAACAACGGCTATGATTCTTGAGGAGCAGCTGTATCGATTTTCTGTTTAACAAGGTCAGACTTATGACCCTAAGCAGCTGACGGGTCCATTACAACTGACGGAATGGCTGTAACCAATAGATCTGAAGACTTATCTAAGCCAATCATTTCGACAGTAGAGTGTCAGGGGGGTTGTCACGGATGGAGATAAACTTTTCCGATTGTGTCACTATCAATCGTGTACCGCCATGGGCGGTCCTCAAGGGGACCGACCGCCTGGATAACGTACGGTACCTACTTGCACACTACTGTAGGTACCTTAGTTGCAGATCGCTGGAGATAAACTCTGCCGTTCCTTCTGAAATGTGCGGCCCGAGGAGCAAAGTTTCGCCGAGAGAGAGAGAGAGAGAGAGCGCGCGCACAACAAAATTTTTCCTTGACCCCTCTGACTTGCCAAACAGATATTACATTACCCCTCCAAACACCTCCTTTGCCTTGCGTCCAAGAAGCTGAACTTACCTACATCAATCAACCAATTGCAACAACTAGCCAACATGTCCAAGGGTACCGTGTGCCTCGCGTACGTCTATCTGTCCCGCGACTCCCTTGAAGAATCAAATTGAATCTAACCCAACGCCAATAGTTACTCAGGTGGTGTAGGTCCCCGAACGAACCCAATGACAACGAGCATTATTGCTATAACGGGGCCATACTGATTGACTATCCATCCTGAAGCTTGACACCTCGACCATTCTCGCCTGGCTGCTTGACCAGGGATATGAGGTCGTGTTAGTTTTCCCTCGCAATTGTACTGCTGGAACTGCCGTACTGACGATACAAGCGCATACATCGCCAATGTTGGCCAGGAGGAGGACTGGGCTGCCGTCGAGAAGAAAGGTGAGTCACTGAATAACCCCCCCCCCCCCCCCCCAAAGCTTGCTGGAATCCCTTCTCTGACTCCACCACGCGCAGCTCTCCAGATGGGCGCCAAGAAGGTACCGCAAGATGACCCGAACTGCGATTGACTGCATTCTCATTACCTCGACACCAGATGATCATCGACGATCTCGAGCGCGAAATGGTTGAGTGAGTCGATTGCATGCACTATACATACACCGTCGGTTAAACTCGCTGGCTGACAGAGTGTGAAGGGACCTTTGCTTCAAGGCCGTCAAGGTCAACGCACAATACGAGGATACCTACTTGCTGGGTACCAGCTTGGCTCGCCCTGTCATCGCACGCGGCATGATGAGGGCTGCCGCTCGGGGTAGGGCGTGTCGAACCATCAGACAGGCATGGCATTGCTGACCATTTTCTCCATAGAGGGTTGCCAGTTTGTGTCTCACGGTTGCGTAAGTGTTTGCATTGGCTCTGGATTATGTTCAGGTGCTAACGGGAACAGACCGGCAAGGGAAACGATCAGGTCAGATTCGAGCTCGCATTCTACACCATCAACCCCAGCATCAAGTGCATCAGCCCCTGGCGTCTGCCTGAGTTCACCTCGCGCTTCCAAGTAAGTGTCAAGTTTGCCCACCCCCATCATGTTTCTCACTAACGGTGCCAACTAGGGCCGGAACGATCTTCTTGAATACGCAGCCCAGAAGAGTAAGAGTGGATCAATCTTCCTCCCGAGTTTTGATGGCTAAGATAGCTCAGACATTCCCGTCTCTTCCACCAAGGCCAAGCCGTACTCGATGGATGCCAATCTCGCCCACTGCTCGTACGAGGCAAGTCTGTCTATTCGCGAATGCTCAGACAAACACCGCTAACTTGCAACAGGCTGGCATGCTTGAGGACCCCGACGTCACCCCCCCTGAGGACATGTGGACTATGACTGTCTCCCCGCTCAAGGCTCCTGACACCCCCGCCCACATCACAATTCACTTCGAAAAGGGTATCCCTGTCAAGGTTGTGACTCTCGAGACCCAGCAGACAGTGACCGATTCCGTCGAGGTTTTCAAGCTCCTCAACGCGCTCGGAAAGGAGCATGGCATTGGCCGCATTGTACGTCAATCTACTCCGCTGTCGCAAGCTCAGGTGTACCTGTATCTAACTGTACCAGGATATCGTTGAGAACCGCTTGATCGGCTTGAAGTCTAGGGGCTGCTACGGTGAGTCGTTCTGCTGGCATTCCTCGGTCTTTACTGACTCCCTCCAGACTCTCCCGCCATGACGATCCTTCGTGTGGCTCACATCGCGATCGAAGGCCTGTGAGTGCAATGCACCTATCCATCCACATACTATGAGCTGACCCTATACGCCAGTACACTCGATGGCCGCCTGAGGGCTGCCCGCGATACGTTGAGCAAGCAGTGGTCTCAGCTGCTCTACAATGGTCTTTACTACAGTCCCGAGAGAGAATTCCTGCAGCGTACGTCGAAACCGTATGGCGAGGTAGTGAATGAATGCTGACCTTTTTAATAGCAAGTCTCGACTTTGCCCAAGAACGGGTAGGATGATTGGCCTTCAACGAGATTGAACATTATACTGACTCCCCCAGGTTAACGGTGAAGTCCGCCTTCAGCTGTACAAGGGTCAAGCCTACGTTCTTGGCCGCAGGTCCCCGGAGAAGTTGTACTCCGAGGAGGATGCCTCTATGGACTCCCTCACTACTTTCGATCCCGCTGATGCGGTACGTTCTGAATCAATGTCGAGGTCAGAGAGAAGGAAAACGGCTAACGTATAGTTTCTAGACTGGCTTCATCGCGATCGAGTCCATCCGCCTCAAGAAGGTATGAGCTATCCCGTTTTTTTATCTAATTGCAATGCTAATATCACGTAGTATGGCCAACAGCTGGCGGAAGCTGGTTACAAGTTTTGAGTAATCAGATAGATGATTAGAGTTTGATTTGAGGAATGATTCGCCCCGGATGATGAATTGTCCGTTGAAAACAAATAAAAGCAAAAGTAGCATATATGTTTATGAAGGGTTATTCGCAGAACGGAATATTTACGTGGTGAACCACCACTTCGGTGTGTGTCGCAGGAACGCACTCCTGAACTCCACGCCTTGAGCTGACCTTTCCCCGCGTTAGCTGCACACTGCGACTGTTCCTGCCCTGTACAAAGTAGAAAATCGCTGGTCTGCTTTTTATTATCACATCAAATTTGCGACTGACTACTGTGCGAAGACATAGTTTACTCGATAACTCCTGCTTTCATAGCCAATCCTTACGTGTTGATCATGCCTATATCAACTGACATCAGGCGACAATGGGAGTTACAGAAGTCAGCGACTGCCCAAAACCTGGCTAACAAAACGGACAATCCGACTTGGGTGAAACCTCGATTATCTGATTCCAAAGAATTAGATACACGTAGACAATTCGTAGCATCTCTTGCACTGGGAGCAGGCAGTTTTATGGAGGTGGAGGAAAATGGCCAAGCTGCCCTCGGACTGGCACGTCGAATTCAAACACGCCATCCGGCAAGTCTTTGACAGGCCGTCCGGGATTATCTCGCATCATTCTAACAAGAAAGAAATGGCAAGGTCGTGGACAGAGAAGCTTTATCAATGATGTTCCGCGACATTGAGCATGGGAGCCGGAGTGCTTAGCGCGGGTGCTGCTGTTTCTCCGACCCTCACAGTAGCGGCCGCCTTCATCGGGTTAGGCGCCACATTTCTACCACCTGGAACAAAACAGATTGACCGGGACTACGAGATGAACCTCAAGTGGACCTCGCAAACCCTCGGCTTGGCTGGTGGACCAGGTCTGGGCCTAGGCGACGTGAGCGAGAGCTCGGGGGCTCTCGGCGACTGCGACGAGGGTGCTCTGCGAGGGATTGAAGGGAGGGAGGACATAGTTTGAACACCTTTACGAACTGGGAGAGAGAGGCGACATTTGGGACTTGGTGTAGCTCCATAGCTGGCTCTGGAGTCTGTCTGGTGATGTGCTGGGCAGAGGCATTTAAACATGCAGGGTCGTGATGTAACGGATTAACTGATAGAACGATTTTATTGGATTAATGGAACATGTGCATGAAACCAAGAAGATCTGCTTGGGGCTCTTCTTGCCCACTTTACTCCGTAACATCAGGAAGGAAGGTACGTACAGGGCACGTACCTCGTTGCTTCCTCCCCAGCGGAACCACTTGGTCAAGGTACTTCCGCCAAGTACCTCCTACTCTGGCTTTCCCACGTCTGCCATTTCGATATGCGTATTTCTCAAGAGACCAGCAACTCGCATCGATTCGACCCGACATAACAACACTGCCGCAGTCCACATATACAGCCACAAACGCAACAAATCAACAGACAAGCTGCACAAGACCCCCCTCCAAAAAGCAAGTCGAGAGCCTTCCAACCAGTGTGTGTACGTGGGGGGAAAAGCAATGGAGGGGCATCCTAGACTCCACCGGCCTTGGGTAGCATCACGTCAGGCCGGACCCTATCGGGTTCACACGAAAGTCACGGGAAGGACCCTTTAACGACGCTCATTACTCGATACTTTGCGAGCGGTGGAGGGGAAGGGATCCCGACACAGCGAATAAAGAGATGCGGACCCTTTCTTTGGCCTGGTCTGGCCTGGTCTGTTCAATTAGGCGAGGTCGAGAAACCCCCATCCCACTGCAGCAAGGAAGTGCAGGACAGTCCAGTCTCAACAGAACAAGAGGTGGTGGAAAGAAGAGAGAGACTCGAGCCGAGAGAGGTGGACGGACATGGGCGCGCGGACCGTCTCACCATTGCTTTTTTTTTTTTTTTTTTTGTCGTCTGCGATCGGAACGAGCTAGGCTAGCTAGCCAGGCGGCTCGGGAGTCGGTCGTCTCGATGGGTATTCTCCGGAACCTGATGGTGAAGGCGCCGCCACCGTCGGATTTGCGTCTTGCACGCACTACCGGTACTCCCCGGCCGTGGGCTTTTTGGCGTGTCTTGGTCTGTTGCCAGCACGTTGCTTGGCTTCCGTTGCTTGATCTTTGGCCCCTGGGCATCGGATGGGGTCAAGGCAGTTCGGACACCACCTCGACCTTATCTGCATTTCCTCTATCTCCCACACAGTACACTCGCAGGTAGCAGCAGGGCCTGAAAGTGGGCGGGCAGCAAAACAACCAAGCCAATCTGGAACTAATCTGCCCTAACTACCGGGGGGGGGGGGGAGTGAGTTGGCTACCTGGGCACGACTCTAACTCCACTCTAGCCCTCCATGATCCCAACAAGCCTCGTGCGTACAAAGTAACATGCTTGCAATGTACGTATGCATCCTGTGACGAAAGCAAGTTGGCAGATTGAGGTGTGTCGACCTTGACTCTTCATCCTGATTCAACAGCAACCTGATTCCCCCGCCCTTTTCCCCTTGTTAGGCAACAGCGATGATGGGAAATGAAAACAAACAAATAAATAACAAGGACGATGACGATGACAAATTGACAACAATCTCACCCTGCCGTCACTCTGTGCCAAACAGCGTACTCGGAACAAGGAAAATAGCTGTACAGGTCTGCAGCACTACCTATTGCCGAGAGGGAATCCACGCATTGGACACTCTCAGGTCCCCAATTGCAGGGTCTCGTGCTCAGTCTCAGTACCTAGTGTGTCCCCTGACGTCTCCTTCCAATGGTAAATAATACCCTCGGCCGTCATTCCCGGCATTCCGGTCAGTGTTGTTGTTGCTCGGTCCGAGTGTGGTTGAAGAAAGATAGATACGCTAGGGAGAGCATCGGATAAACAAAGAAAGAAAGAAAGAAACCAGATAGGGACAGTAGAGAGAGAGAGAGAGAGAGAGAGAGAGAGAGGAAGAGAGAGAGAAGGAGAGGGAAGAGACAAGACACACACTCATTCGCACAGTATTACTTACCCCCTCTCTCTCCTCTCGCGCCACACGCCGCCCAACTTCCCAAACTCCGAGGGCACACGCACGACACGCACACACACACATACAACGCACACAACACACATATACACATACACACGCGCAGATACCCGCCCAGCCTACATCCGCACCCGACGGTTCACAAACAAACACAACACACATATCTGCTACTTCAGCCAATACTACAGCCACTACACTACCTACACACATAGTGTAGGTACGGTAAATACTCTGTCCGCACAAATAAACCAAGTCGGGGACAGGCTGATCCCCCCCCCCGACTCGACAACGCTAGCAGCGAGTCAACGATTGATTGGGCCACAGGTTGGGTAGTGTATGGATTCCTCCCGAGACTATCTTACCTAACCTTCCTTGCACCACTCGTATCCATCCTATCCGTACTGCTGCGCAATCCGATCCAAATCTCGACGACATTCATTCATTGTCCCATCCCATCGTCTCGCCTACTCACGCTTATTTCTGTGTTCCTAAACATTCCCTCCACCCACACCCCCACCCACGGAGCGACACCGCCATCCCACGATTTCCCAAATCCCTCCGCCACGTTGACGACCTTGACGACGACCACCATCACCACCCAAGCCCGAGGAAAGGCTCCAGGCATCCGCATCCCTCATTCTATTCTGAACGAGGCTTGGAGTGACGCACACATACGCATACTACCTGCACCGTAGTAGGTACGCCTTTTCCACTTTGCACCACCTCCCCTTGCCCTGCTGCACTCTCCGTCTGCCCTGTCTCTCCTACCCCCCTCCCCTCCCACTCGATTCACCACTCGACTCACTCACTCTCGCTGCTTCCCTCCTCGCTGCCTCATCTGCCTCATCTGCCTCAAGTTAGTGCACGCGTGCGCGCTGGCTGTCAGGTCGACATCTGCAACACATTCTCTCTGTTAGTCGGCGTCGGACATCTGGTGTCCCACCCATCCCTGCTATCTCTCTCTCTCTCTCTCTCTCTCGCTCTGTGGTGGTTCTGCCGTCGCAAGCTGCACCACCAATTTTTCCCTCATCTTTTCCCCCCTCCATTATCAGTCAGCTCCTCTTTTTATTTGGTCCGATGCGCCGGCCCCTCCACTCCGCCGGCGACATCACCTGCACACTTTACCACCGCATCTGATCGCCTCCTCCTTCTCCTCCTCCTTTTCCACCCTACCAACCGCTTAACACCACCCGCTCCGTGAATTGCGTTGCTGACCCTGTTCGTCGCGCCAACCAGCTGCATCCGGACTGGCCGATACCCACACCGACGGACGACGTACGACCTTTCGTATGCCTTGAGGCTCTAGCATCCACGACGACGACATCTAGCATTCGTTATCCTCCAACTGTATTCTTGTTCCTTGCAAATCCCCATTCGCCCTTGTCCATCCCGGCTGGAGTCCGACCTTCGTATGCTCCATTCTGGGACTGCTGCTCAATCAATCATTTCCTTGTTCTGTGTCAATCGTCGCCGCGACTCGTCGGGCGCCGTGACATAGGTCGCCTCCCAACACCGTTAACATGTTCTGGCGATTTGGCGGTTACGCCAACATATCCACCATCGACACCATCCTCGAGAAACCCGATTTCACTGTCGAAGACCTCCTCGACGAGAGCGACCTTATCCAAGAGCTCAAGCAGCACAACACAAAGCTCATCGAGTATCTCCGAGAGGACAATGTCCTCAAGACACTACTCGAATATGTCGTTGCACCCAAACTCGAGCCTGTCGCTGCTCCGGAACCCGATGAACCCGTCGAAGAGACCAAGACCAAGGGCCGACTCCTCCCCTTCTCAAGACCTCGCGCCTCCTCGCGAGCCACCGAACCCGAGAATGAAGAGGAGGAGCAAGAGAAGAAGCGGAATCGCTATGCCTACGTTGCTGCCGAGGTCCTGTCATCCGACACCTGGTCCATTTACGAGGCCATGATGGAAAACCAGCACCTCATTCGCGACTTCTGGCAGTTCCTCAAGCGCCCTACTCCCCTCGACCCTCTGCAGGCCAGCTACTTCACAAAGGTCAACGAGGCCTTGTTTGATAAAAAGACGGAGGAAATGGTCATTCTGCTCAAGTCCTTGCCCGACGCCGTGCCCGACCTTCTCCGCCACGTCGAGTGCCCCATGATCATGGACCTGCTCCTCAAGATCATTGCCCTCGACCGCACCGAGGGCGGCCAGGGCATCGTGGAGGTGAGTTTCGGCGGAGCTCGCTTGCTTGCAGACGCCCCGGACTGACAAGACTCTCTATCTAGTGGCTTCACTCCCAAGACGTCGTGCCGACTCTGCTCTCTTGTCTCAGCCCAGAGCACAGCTGGGTCGTGCAGACGGCCGCAGGCGACTTCATCAAGGCCATCATCACCATTTCTGCCAACGCTTCGCAGAACGAGCAGCAGTGCATTGGCCCCAACGAACTTACCCGCCAGCTGGTGTCGCAACCTTGCATTGAGCAGCTGATCAAGTACATGTTAGGAGGTGGAAACCCGTTGACCGTCGGTGTTGGTATCATCATTGAAGTGATCCGGAAGAACAACTCCGACTACGACCCTGACGTCGGCACCGAAACCAACTCCGTCCCGTCGAGCCGCGATCCAATCTACCTGGGCACCCTCCTCCGCCTATTCGCCCAGCACGTCCCCGACTTTGTCAACCTCATCATGAACTCCCCCGTCAAGAAACAGCGACTGGGGTCTTCCTTTGGCGACAAGATCGAGCCCCTCGGATTCGACCGATTTAAGACGTGCGAGTTGATGGCCGAGCTGCTCCACTGCAGTAACATGGGCCTGCTGAACGAAGTCGGCTCCGAAGATTTGATTGCATCCAGAGATGCCGAGCGTCAGCGCTTGAGAATGGAGGGTAAGCTTACCCCGAACCGCGGAGAAGAAGCACCCTTGTCCACCGACGACTCGACGATGCGCATTGGGCATTCTTCTCCCGAGGAGGGACGTCGTTTAGAGGTAACCAATATCTCAGACGATGACGGATTCGAAGAGGTTGAACCAAGCCGCGAAATGAACGAAGACACGTCCCACGAGTTTATCAAGGCCGAAGAAGAGATTCCCGTCGCGGCCCCGCCCGCGTCGCTCTTGGACAAGGACGAGGACGACTTTGTGGACGAGCCCCTGAGCTCGCCTAGGCTGCTCGTCGCGGACACCAGGATCAAGGAGCAGCAGTTTGACGACCCCGATCTGGTCGTTGCGCCCCTTTCGCCGAGCAAGCCCAAGACACCCACGAGCGAAGAGGCCCCCGCCGCGGTGGACTCCGATCCCAGTGCCGACAAGGAGGCGAAGCCAGAAGCTGCCGAAGTCAACAGTGACGTGCCGGCCGAGGAAGAGGCGGCTGCCACACAGACAGAGAAGGACGCGAAACCCGACCCCGAAGACGACAAGACCGCCGAGGACGCCACCGTCACCAAGGTGGAGGAACTTTCCCTCAACGATAAGGCAGATCCAGCCCCGGTTTCCGAGGAGAACCAAAAGGGCGACGAGTCTGACTCGTCTGTCGTCTACACCCCTAGCGCCACCGAGTCCGAGGCAAAGACCGAGCCCGCAGAGACCTCTGCCGCGGTTTCCGACGACTCTCCCCAGCACCCCGAAGACATGCCGGCGCCTCTGTTCTCCATGTCTGTGACTGATACTGGCTCGAGAGCGGTGCAGGGCGAGCCGGAGCAGGGACAAGATACGGCGACTGCGCCAGCCCCCGAGGTGCCCGTGACTCCCGAGTTTCCCGAAGCACCAGAGGCCCCGGCGCCCCCGGGAGCGGACCGCGGTGCGGAGACGGAGGCCGGTGACTTGCCGCCCGTGGTTCCTCAGCGGCCCGACCCGAGCACGGTGAAGCCGGTGGTTGGCGATTACCTTAAGGTTCAGTTTGTGGAACACCGCGTCGTGCCTACAATCCTGGTGAGTTGACTGTGACGTGACGTGACATGTGGCCCGGGCTGACACGCGAGCAGTCCTTCTTCTTTGCCTACCCCTGGAACAACTTTCTCCATAATGTGGTGTATGATATTGTTCAGCAGGTTTTCAACGGGCCCATGGACAGGGGTTACAACCCGACCCTGGCGATATCACTTTTCGAGGCCGCGGACATCACGACGGCAATTATCAATGGCCAGCTCGCTAGCGACGAGTCACAGGCCAAGATGAAGACTCGCATGGGGTACATGGGCCATCTGACTCTGATCGCTGAAGAGGTGGTCAAGTTTACGGAACGACACCCCCCCGAGCTCTTGTCAGAGACTGTCCTCGAACGGGTTATGGACCCGCGATGGATCAGCTACGTCGAGGGTGCGCTAGCCGAGACACGCGAGCGAGACAACGCCATCCTAGGCGGTGTCCGCCCCGAGGTGGCACTAGGCAACCGCGCCGGCATGTCTGGCAGCGGGCTGGCGGCCGTCGGTCTTTCCGGCCTCGGATCATCCTTCTCCAGCTCGCAAGGGAACACCGGCTCTAGCGCTCTTGCCGAGGCCGGACTCAACGGCAATACGGACCTTCAAGAAGGCGGCGGCAACGGCATCGGTCCGTTTGCCATTAGCTCGGGCACCCTCATGTCCGGCTTCGGCAGCTCCAGCGACGAAGAAGACGAGGGCGAAGAGGAGAACGAAGACGATGTCGGTAACGAGGTGAGTGATATGCTCTCAGAGCTGCGTGAGACGGAACCGCCTGCGTTGGACCCCTGGACGCAATCACTTCTTGACAACAACCCGGATTCCGACGAGGACAAGGATTCGAAAAGAGATGCGTAGTGCGCAGACGAGAAAGAAAGATCATGTTGCATTCGCAGAACCCAAGGAGATAGCACAGACGGCGCCGGTCACGACGTTGGATTCGAGATAGAAGTGTCCGGAGGCGACGAGGAACCGGTGTTTGTATATCAGGATGACCAGGAAGTTTGGGCCGATGAACTCGGCGACGAGGAATCGGATGAGGACATGTACATGATTCGGCCTTCCCTCAGCATGATGGTATGGCTTAGGCGGACAATGACTAGAGATAGCGTGGGCGGCGGCGGTACGGAGGAATGAAGTAGCCCATGAGGACATGCGGGGAACGGTGGGCGGTGTTGGGGCGTGCTCTTGATGTACTGGGGCGGCGAGTAGTGTAGGATTACATGTCTCCGTTCGCGCCGGCGTCGATTCCTTGGGATACCAGGCAACTTTGGACTTTTCTTTTCCGTTGCAACCTCTCTGGAACCGGGTCCTCCTTCATCCCCTATGACCGCGTCACGACGATGACCAAGACTTGCTTCCGGGAGTCTTTTCTACCTTGTGCGCCATTATCGGGAAACGGGCCGCCGCAGCTAACACTCGCGTCTCTAGTTCCGGGCCTACACCGACCCTCTGAGCAACTCGTCATCTCTAAACCCGCCATCAATCCCGCCGCCTCCGCCGCCGCCACCACTGAACACACCGCCTTCGAGAGCTCGACTTCAACTCGCGGCCCGGTTAGCAATGCATCAGAAGAATGCAGCCGCGGCCGCATCTCGCGATGAGAATGGCGAGGGGGAAAAGGACGACAAAACGGAATCTGGCGAGGGCGAAAAGCTGACGAATCCATTCGCGGACGACGAGGACGACGAGGAGAACTCGAGCGACGAGGACGATGGCAGCCGCCACGGCCCGGGTGCGGCTGGAGTAGTATCGGGTGCATGGGGCCAGTCTGGCCAAGCATCTTGGTGGCGCAGCGGGGGACAGCAGGGCCAGAGCGCAGAGTTTGACGGACAGGACGACTCGGACGAAGACGAGGAAGACGAGGAGTTTGGCGATTTCGCCATGCCCGAGGTGGAACCGGCGCCAGGAACGGATCCCAATGACAAGAGCATCTTGAGGCCCCTTGCCGTGTACCCGCCACAGGGAGGGGCCGGGGGCAAAGCCTTCGGCGGCCTGTGGCCGTTCGCGGGCAAGAAAGATGGCAAGGACGACAAGCCTGATGCAGACAATGGATCCACGGACGACGCAGCGACGGGAGACGATGAGAAGCCGGTCCAGGCGGCCATCGAAGCAGCCCGCCGCACGAGCATTGAGGACCCCGATGACGATGAGGAGGAGGAGGAGGTGGTGGTGCAGAAACCGTCGAGTCTGTGAAATGAGTAGACGACAATGGTGGCGGCTGAATGCACTGGGTAGACGGTTAC
Organism: Colletotrichum navitas; assembly: GCF_030913465.1. NCBI lineage: Eukaryota > Fungi > Ascomycota > Sordariomycetes > Glomerellales > Glomerellaceae > Colletotrichum > Colletotrichum navitas. Next base: position 73,086 of record NW_026850627.1, on the reverse strand, counting down.
GGGTCAACCGGTTTTTTGTACTATTATGTGTTTCGTTTACGCCTACACACAGCTGTAGAGTAGGATTGGAATGGAGAACATGCACGAGTTCAGGCGTTCCTCGAGTCAAGTCGGGGTCTTCTAACTCCGAGAGAGAGGACTCGAGTCGTTTCACAGCGAAAATCACCATCTATTCCTGCGGCTCCCAGCCAGTTAGTTCTCCCGGCCGCCATTGCACCCGAGTTGACGATAGCTGTGGAGCAGAATCCCCCGGACCAGGACCGGAAGGCCTGCCGGAGCTCCGGCCACGAAGCAGTCGCGGAAGATGGTGGTCTTTATTCAAACCACACGAGTTACTATCCGCACATCTAAAGAAAAAAGAAGAAAAAACAATCTTCCTCACACTCTGAATATAAGTATTTAGAGAGAAGGGCCATTAGGTTACATGCATGTTTTGTGGAGTTGACAAGATGATGGGACGGCTCATGGATCCATCCATCCATCCATCCATCCATCCATCCATCGCTGTCTTCGAGGGACCCCTGAGCCCAGGGGTCCCCCTCCGTCCCCCAAATAGCTCGAGCTCATGCGTAGTAGTAGAGTTAGACAAAGCTTTGTCAAGGGTTTCCCAAGGCGATAACGATAAGGGGGGGTGTGAGTGTGTCTTGGACAAAGCTCCGACGGCGGGGGAAATCTTAACCATCTCCCCTTCCCCCCCTCTTGACTCCAAGAAACCAGAAACACGCACTGGGGGGCCGAAGCACATGCAATCATGCAACAGTGTTCCGTCCGGACAATGCGCGATCTGAGCTCGAACTCGACCTTGTGTTTGACATGACAGCGGCGGCATGAACGTGGCCATCCACACGTCGCCCCTTGTTCCTGGCTCCCTTCGTCTCTCTCTTTCTCTCTCCCCCTCTCTCTGTCCTTATACTCTCTGACCAGGTGAGAAGGAAAGTTGATCGCAAGAACTGGGATACGGAGGGAAAGATGCCAGCGACGCAGCCGTCCGCCGCGACGCCCGAGTCGACCATCATAACGATGGTCTTCCGTGTGCTCTCCGCAGCCGCTCTCCTCTTCTACGTCGCCATCTATCTACCCGTAAGTCTAGTCTGTCCGCCGCCCTGCGACTCTCGTCCGAAATGCATCCTGTCCTGCCCTGTCCTGTCCTATCCTGTGCCCTCCACCCCCTTTCTTCCATCCGCCACCTGTCCCCGCGCGCCCCTTCCTCCTGCATCGACATCGTCGCCCGCGGGCACTCGGTGTTTCTGCAGTTCCCGCCGCAAGGGCTCTCCCACTCTGCATCTCCCATTCATCAGGGTCAAGTCGCTGCCGGAGAGCCTAGAACTTGTTGAAACCGAGAGCCCGGCACGCCGACGGGACTGCGCCTTTACTCCGTCCCTTTATTCCCTGTGGTGTAGTTCCACACGGTCCTCTCTCCCACAAATGCGGCCCAGACGCACGATGATGTTGTCTCTGTGGCCTGCCGCGTCCCCGTCCCAGCCTGAAGTCGCCCGTCGTCTGTACGAGGAGAAACGTGGGCTAACGCGCTTCGTATAGTTCTGGCAGCTTCTCTCTCGGAAACGTCCACCTCCCCGACTCCGTACCTAGTTGTCGCCAGTCGTTGCCACTATTGCAATTGTTGTTGGAGCCGTCGTCGTCGTCGTCTTCCTCGTCGTCATCGTCATCGCCACCCGGCAGAAGATCCTCCACAGCTCCCCCGTATACGAGGCACGGTCGTTCATCGCGTCCGGAAGAAGCGCCCCTTGTGGCTCATATAACCTACCTGAAATCGCCCTCGATGGAAGCCCCAACGACGGGATACCCTAACAACAACAAGATAACCATGGGTCTCGCGAGGAACGCAGAGTCTGGCGGCGACAGCGTCCACCAACCGGTGGCGTCTTGGCTTAAACGCGTCGTGTACGGCACCAAGATCTCGTCGCTGCAGCAATGGTACTTTCAGAAGGCCGGCTTCGAGGCGTGCATGTCGTACTTCTATCCTCCCACCATGCGGCCAGACCTCATCAAGCAGTATGACTGCAGAAAGGCCTTGCCTATACGGTATGTTCTAATTTGTACTTCCAGAAAAAAAAAAAAAAAAAAGGAAGCTTCGTGTGGGCGAGCAGACGTCTGACCTTGGAGAGCAGCATCTTCTTCCCTTCCGACTACGACCAGACCTCGCCGCAGACGCTCCCGACGCTCTTCACGATCCACGGCGGCGGCTTCTGCATCGGCGTCCCCGACGACGACGACACGTGGAACCGCACGTTTGCCGACCTCAACGGCGTCCTCGTCATCGCGCTGCACTACTGGAAGGCTCCCTGGACGCCGTGGCCGCACGCGCTGCACGACCTCGAGGCGCTCTTCCTCGCCGCCGTCGCCGACGAGTCCCTGCCGATCGACAGGGCGCGCGTGGCCCTCGGCGGCTTCAGCGCTGGCGGCAACCTCGCGCTGTGCCTGTCGCAGATGCCGTCCGTCCGGGGCCACGCGACGGCGGCGCCCAAGGCCGTGGTGCCCGTCTACCCGCCGACCGACTTCGCGACGCCGTCGGCGTCCAAGCGGGACCGCCGGCCGTACAAGGTCGGCAAGCTGCCGGGGATCCGCGGGTCCCGGCGGGACTTTGTGCTCGAGTTCGCCGACGTCTTCGACTGGAGCTACATACCCTACGGGACGGACCTGCGGAACCCGCTGGTGTCGCCGCTGTACGCGGCGCGCGAGGACCTGCCGGCCAACGTGTGCGTCGTGGCGGCGGAGCTCGACTACCTCGCCTACGAGGCGTGGGAGCTGGCGTGCAAGCTGGGCGGGCGGCCGCGGCCCCCCGTCGGCGGCGCCGTGGGACGGCCCGAGCCGGCGGCGGGGGCGGGGCGGGCGGCGCCGGAGCTCGAGCTGGCGGACGAGAGGTTCGCGTGGGAGGCGGCGGACGAGCGGGGCAGCGTCAAGTGGCTGCTCGTGCCGGACGTGGTCCACGCCTTCGACATGCACGAGATGGGCGCCGCGCAGATGGACGCGGCGAGCGCGAGGGACGGCAACGCAAAGGCCGTCAAGGTGATGGGGGCCGTGGGGGAGTGGCTGAGGAGGACGGCGTGGAAATGAAAGTCGGAGGATATGACGGACATGTTGGATACGATGGACACGTTGGGGATGGGGTCGTGTGTGTATGTGATCCGAGGGCGTCGCGACACGGGACCGGATCTATGCGGTTGGACTTGAGAGGCGTTGAACGGCAAGGCTGATAATGGGATATGCATGATACATGGCGGGGCAATTTTGCGCCGAGGTAGATTTTACACAATATTTACACTATCAATTCTTGCAGGAGAGTGCCCCCACCGTACAAGAAGGCCCAACTCATGGACCCTTTATTGGTTGCCAATACGAGGGAAACATGCCGATCGGGGCGATGCCGTGTTGGCCGCTCTGCGGTCGTGGGGTCCGGCGATCGGGCTAAGGCGGCCAGCCCCCTATGCGACCCGAGGGCAGACGGTATTCTTCGTCTGGGTATCGGGATATTCCTCAGCGGGCTGTCTCGATGTTTGTAGTCAATGCTGTTGATACATGGAATCGATCTAGTGTATCCCGAGATGTCAGGGTGCGCAGATGTGGAACTGGTTGGTCCTGGGCTCGGCCTCGCTGCGAGCTTTTGTGGATGGTTTTTGAAGCTTTGGACCCGATCGTATGATACGAATATACTGATATCCTCCGTGTTCTCTACAGCCGAGGTGCAAACACCCATCTGTGAGGACTGTTGGTGTCGGTTTCCGCAGCACCACCGAAAGGTATTGAGCCATTTAACAGTTGGTCCCGGTCGCTTTTCGGCGTGAAAGCCGACCAATGCCCCGGATCCCTCCTCTAATGCAAACCCTCGTGTCTCAGGTTGAAGTTGGTGATATTACACAAGGACGCTGCAGCAAGAGTGGCTTCGACTCAATAGGCAGTAAGTAGGTCTTTCCGTAATATCGATGGCAGACGGAATAGATACCCGTCGGTGCGAGTGAATACGAGGCAAAGTCAAGCCCATCTTTTAGCTCTCTGCGCTTCTATGGGTTACTAGTCCGTCTATGAGGACATCTGCTTGCTTCGTGTTCGTGAGGCGTCCCCCACCAATATGAACGCCCGGTGGGCAGGACATACAAACAGGTCTGCCATCGGGGTTTGATCTTGATGGACGACGGAGGTGAATGGGGGAAGCACCGACAAAGAAACCCACGTCCCTGGTCCTCCTGTTGAGCATGTGAGGTCGTTACACAAGTCACACAAGGTGACAAACACATCTATCGGTCTTTGAGCAAGTCGGCCCGAAAAGCGACCGGGCTTGGTACTCGGAGGAAAGTATTCAAAAAGCATACTCCACTATGAATGAATACGCGCGACGAACCATGCGAATCGGCGGTGAAGACGGCCAACCCCAGGAGTCCTAGATTGGCCCTCAGATTTCCCCACCATCATTGTAGCGTGTGGTCATATATCCTGGCTACACGCAACATAGAAGCCGACCAACAGATGAAGATTGTCCAAGGCAACGAAGATAGCATGTGTGGCCTCAGCGTGTCCCTTGCTGGGGCTCCCTGTGCCGCCTACCTACCCCTCGATCGATCACCGCTTGAGTGGACCTCCTCTGGCGAAGGAATCAGAATAGCGTCGTCAATTGGTCTTCGGAGGCAAAGCTAGAGAAGCGAAGCTACACGCAGGCCACGGTGACGAGCGTCTATGCGGTGCCCCGGAATCTCCGAAAGGGCCAGACTCTTCCAGGCACCAGCATCCTCCCCGAAATCCGCGATGCTGCCAAGGTTTGCCGTCTACCCCTGAGGCAACGGCGATAAAGACGAAGCTGGGCTACGAGCTGGCTGGCTGCCAGATGACGTCTCGATGCAGCGAGAGGGGGGGCCCAAGGAATCTAAGATCGCCCGGCCCCTTTCCTCGACGGTGCTGTCTGAACGCCTGGCCGCGCAGCGATCATCTCCCAGGGAGCCCGTGTAGTGTATATCAAGTTGCCGCCACTGCATGACTACATAGAGCCGCGGACGGGTACGCCGGCAACACCGCCCCCCTTGCAGCTTGCAGCCTCCTTTTGGCAGTCGTTTGGATGGATGCCAACTAAACACTGCCACCCTAACAAGCGCTCTTTGCCGCGGCGAGCCTCCCCTCGTTTGTCCAATTACACCGCTCGTGCTTTCAGCAAAACGAGCATCCCCCTGTCTGAGACTAGGGCTTACGGCTTCGGAGAGCGGCAAGACGGTGGGTGCAGATTGCCGCCGGGAAGCACTAGGCAGCTGGTAGATGAATGCCTTCTGCAGCGTCGGTCGGGAAGTGGGCGCGTTTTGATGTGGGTTTCCAAGGTGGAAGAAGCATGAAGGATTTCATCGGATAGAGGATGTAAAACGGGAAAAAACAAAAAAAGGTTGGATAGTGCAGCGATCCACGCCGCCGTCGGGAAACAAATCCTTCGTGAGGCTACCCAAAAAAGAAGAAAAAAAAAAAAAAGACGGTGGGTGTCACGACTACAAGCTCTGCGGCCGTGGGAGGGGAAAAGCCGGACCTCCGCTGGGAACCGGGGCCACGAGCCGGAGGGTTTCGGGGGATGCGGGATGCGGGGAGGGGGACGTGATTGACGCTTGCGATGATACATACGGACACGAGCTGATATAGGCTTCACATCGGCAGGGAAGCTGTCGTCCAGCTCATCAAACCGCGTATACGTTGATGTTGTGGCGGTCACCAAACGCTTACCTACCTACCTCTGACCATGGTGTCCATGGGGGGAAAGCACATGACGGACCAAACAAGAATACAATACGTAGTAGAGAGAGAGACAGAGCTAGGACTAGTTCAACCAGGGCCACCCCTTCAGATGGGTGAGGGGTCCTAGAGTAGGGGTGGCAATTCCTCCGTTCTGTGGCGAACGTGTGTCAAAGACGGGCCTGTCTGTTGCTTCTTTTTGCGCTGCCCGACTTGGAGTTGGCCGGCCGTGACCGAAACCGCGCTCCCGCGCTCCGTGCTTCTCTTGGCGGGGAGTGTCAGACCGAGCCTAGGGATTGCCCATCTATCAATACAATGCCATCTCTCCCCTCGCGTTCCCGGCCAACCGCGTAGCCGGGCTGCTGCTTCCTTTGCGATGAAGACGGGAAGCCCGAGGCAGTCCTGCGAGGTCCCGTGTTTAGCGGACTTTGGGTGCAGGAGAAGAGAGAGAGCCCGAGAGTCCAGGTTGGCGAGACGGGAGTGTCAGACTGGTGGAATGGGTCCGTGAGGGCGACGCTGTGTCGGCGCTCTGCCCAGTCACCCATTTCTCCTCCCCCGGTCTCGAGAGTGTCTGTTCCTGAAACTTTTGGTCAGATGGATTAGATGGGCCTTTGCATGTTTCGTGGGGGAAGCCGTTCCTCCTTTGCCACCGCCGCCAACGGAGCGCATGGTCTGGCTTGCGCTGGAGCTTTGGGGGGCCCGTAGGATGATTTTTGGGGGTCTCTATCCTGTGATGGCTGGCGGCACACAGTGGTAAAGTAAACGGTACCTAGCCCCCCCCCTGAAGCTCAAAGCAGAATCGAGGTCGTCATGGTTTGCTCCGATGTGAGGGGAGTTATGTTGACAGGCGGTTCTGGGACGGCCGGAGGGTTGCTGCCGCGTATGCCACACATGTCTAGGTGGGATGAAGGTGCGGTGGGAGAGGCTGGATGCGGGAGGAATGAAACATGGAAAACTGTCAACTTTCTGCTGGTGTGAATGGTGATTATGAATGCGGATCTCGAGTACTGGTGATCTCGCGCACACTGCCATCCAGCCGCAGGGCTGGCCCTGGCATGAGGGGGGATTCTGCCCGTTACTGCTTACTGCGCAGAAACGCACTCAAGACCCGGGCTTTCATCCGATTGATTGTGCGCCGATGGGAGTCGGCTACGAAATCCAACTGTCCCCGTTCTCAAGGTCGACCATAGTACAGACTATGCTCAGCCTGCCGGAGTCGGGACCGAGGAGGCCGAGAAATAATGATGGACCCTCATCGTCAAGGTTCAAGACTAGGTAGAACAACGGCAACCAGCTGACAGTTGGAGAAGACGCGAGTCCCGAGTTTCAACGGCGGGGAGGGGGTGGCTGACTTGACGGTGACGGCCCTGAGAGGTTTTTGGGTTTCGCCCAAGAACAAAGTAAGCAGCCGGTCATGGCGAAGCCTCCGAGAGAAATGGTTACCACTTCGAGTAGAGAAAACGTCAGTAGAAACGCAGATCACACAGTCCAGGCTTTCACCATGCTGCTTGCTTGTCCATCCAGCGCCCCCTCCCCCGTGGAAGCGGGAGGGGGGCAACGCGGCGGAGGGGCATGATGCTGCTGAGTATCCTGTGCACGGCGGAATACTATTCTGCGGGCCGTTTCTATTCTGAAGAACCGAGATGTGTGCGACGACGACGACGACGACGACGTCGTCAACGTCATCCATACAACCAACGACTCTGCCCTCAAATGAAGTTGGGGACGCACAAGCTGCGCAGCTGTCTTGGACTCAGCCCCCCCTCCCCCGTCGCTAAGGTAAGGCACCAGTAACATAGCCGCACTGTGGGTGTCAGTGGGCGCTTAGAACAGATGCCGCACGTCGCCAAATGGTTGCAAAACACCCAGCACCGGCAGATCGGATACTTTGCCGGGGGGGGAACAGTGTGGCTGACGAAGCAGCTCTAGGTATCCGTATACCGATATAGATGGCTGTTTTCTTTCTTTTATGTGTTTCATTTGGAGGAACTGCCGTTGACTTGGGTAGAATAGTCAATGAGGTATGAATGACTGAATGAAATGGATGATCCTTGGTGATGAGAGAGAAAGGTGAGCGAGCGTGAGAGAGAGACTGTGAGAATATATGAGAGAGAGAGAGAGAGAGAGAGAGGGACAGAGAGATCAGAGAGAATAACTCGGCTGGCACGAGGAACACGATACGTACCCGCGTTTGCCGCCCTTTTGTTTGTTTCGTTTCTTCCGTCCCCATCATCTCTTCTCTTGTCCACTTCCGCCCACTGCAAACCCAATGTCACCCTACAGGTGTCGACATGGCTCCAGGACCAAGGTCTCTCCCTACATATTGCAGAGCTAGGATCCTTGCGCTACCGACCCTGCCCACCCGCGCTGCCGTGCTCCCCTGTTGGTCGGTGACCACGGCTGCATTTCTCCCCGCGTGGCTCAGCCTAGCTGCGCACCCGTTGGGGATGCACCGCAAACCGATACACTGGCAACGTGGGACTTCAGCACGACGTACATACTGTATGTACAGGTATTATCTGTCCCGTGGACTAGGCCGAGCATCATGGGGCTGAGCAGGCGCCCTCACCCTGGCCTCCGCGATTCCACCAACGTTCACCACGGACATCTATCTACCTGTCTACCCATCACCTGTGGGACAGAGTCTATGCGTTGGTGATCCTTCATCACGGATGCCTTGTCCCCCGCGTTCCAGCTCCAACGAGGTGCGGGTATGTAAGCCAACCCTGCGGAACAACGGCGACATCCCCCACGTATTCGTTCGTACCTTTACCGGTCCTACACGGCTCACCACTCGGGGCCACTTGTCGTCCGTCGTCCAGACTCTGGTCCTGTTAGTCAGTCACTCAAGGGTTCCGCACCACCCAAACCACCTACTTACTACCCTCCATCCTGGACCCCAGAACGTAAAAGGGGCCGGGGCCATGGAGGATTGACCTACCTACCTACCTACTACACACCTTATGATGCTGGTCACTGGTCGTTGCGAGCCATAATACCTTGCCCCCACTGTGTAGTACCAGGTACTCCGCCTGTTTGCCAACCCATAGCTTATTATCCTTTGTCCTGTTGATGGTCTTACTGTTCGTTTCCTCGAGCGAAGAGGAAGGATTCAAAGGATGAATAGAACCGCCAGAAAAGCTGGCCTCGCATTATTTTACATTCACCGCTGCCCTCTTCCGCACCCCCTCCAACTTCTCTTTCATTCCTCTTGTCTTGAACCTTGACCATCTCGTCTATCTGTTGCCTCGAGTCGTCCGTAGGTCTTTCATCTCGGTTCCACCCAAGACGCACTGCAACAAACAGCCCCCCCAAACCTGACGCCCCCAAGGCCAAGAACTATTCATCTCGTCCGACCAACGCCATTAACTTTGACCCTCACCTGAGTCCAGCATCTGAACCGGGTTCAAGTGGCTACTCTCGCTCGGTCTTCTTTATTTGTCTTTATGCATTCTTGAGATACCCCTCTCCGAACCTGTTCCCTATAGCTCTCTCTCCCCTTCTTAAGACTGGACCGAGCGTACGTACTTACAACCAATCAACCAATATGGCCAACTCGGCCAGCGCAAAACTTCTTCCTAGAATCGACACCTCCATGGCGCCATTCCTCACAGAATCTGCCGATGACAGACTCGTCTCGGCAATTGCCCTCGTACTAAGTTTGCCGAAAAACAGTATAGAGTTATTCGACTCCTTTTCTGACCTTGGTGGCGATAGGCCTTCCGCTATCGCCCTAAGGAAAACGTGCATGAGCCTCGGACTCGATGTGAGGACGGGCGACATTCTCCGCTGCCATACATTGGCGGAGCTTCAGACCTGCATTACCCCCTTGGTTCAGGCCGCGCCTGTGTCCAAGGACTCTGACGAAGACAGTGCCTCTCCCTCCGATGTCTTCAGCTCAAGTCCCAGACGAAACAGCGCATACTCGACATCATCGTGCGAGTCCTCCAACAGCGCCGACTCACCACCGGCAAAGACACCAAATTTTGAAATCGAACAGTTCATCCAGTCCACGCCGCAGGTAAGGACCGCCGCAGTCATCAGGCCAAAGGCGGGATACTTGGAGGACAAGCTCGTGGCTTTCGTCACCTTGGCTTCGGGCCGCGTCTCGCAATCCAGCCTGTCGAGCATCCGCCTCGTTCCCCAATCGCAGATGCACTTTGCCGGGAGTCAGGTCGCAGCGGTTCGACTGGCTCTCGAGACATCCGGAGGAGCTCATACCGTACCAAATTCATGGATCGTGCTTGACCAGATGCCTTCAAACGGAGAGGGCTCCGTCGACCGGAGGCGGCTTCAGACATGGATCCAGAACATCAATGAAGACATGTATCACCAAATCTCGAGCCTCGAATCCAACGAGCTCTTCCAGGAGCCATTGACGGAGATGGAGCGGGTTTTGCAAAAGAATGTCGCCAACGTCCTCCGGCTGCCTCTGAGGCAAATCGGCATGAACTTCTCCTTCAGCCAGCTTGGGGGCGATGACATTTCTGCCATGATGCTCGTCTCCGCATGTAGGACAGAGTCCATTATCGTAAGGCCAGAAGACATCCAGAAATGTCCGACCCTCGGCCAGCTAGCATCGCTCGCCTACCGAAAAAGTCAGAGATCCGATTCCTGGAGTGAAGAGTCCGTTGAAGGCTTCAAGCTGTCGCCGATACAGCAGATGTATTTCGACACCGGCATGGGTGGCCGTATCGAGCAGCGCATGGCTTCCAGCACCGGTTACCGTTTCAACCAGAGTCTCCTCCTCCGGGTCAAGAACAACTCAACATTGGAGAACATCCACGCCGCCATCTCGACGGTTGTCGGTCACCACTCCATGTTGCGCGCACGATTCAAGCCCGAGACTGACGGCTGGACTCAGCGGATCGTACCCAAAGTGGACGGGTCGTACGGGTTCCGCTATCATTCGGTCAGCACGACCGAAGAGGTCATGGGCATCGTCGCGCGGTCACAAGCCACCATTAACATCGAGTCTGGGCCAGTGTTTTCGGTCGACCACTTTCGGACTCACGACGGCCAGCAATTAGTTTATCTACTGGCACATCATCTTGTTGTGGACATGATGTCATGGCGGATTATCCTCCACGACCTCGATGAGCTGCTACGAGAAGGCACGCTGTTTTCTGAGCGCTCCATGCCCTACCAGAGATGGAACGAGCTGCAAGAAGAGTACATCATCAACAACCCAGAGGAGCTTGTGATGCCGTTTCAGCTACCCAGTGGAGAGTACAACTACTGGGGCCTCGATGATTCACACAACACCTATGGCGAGATCTCGGTCGCCAGCTTCACCCTCAGCCCAGCGTTGACCTCGATTTTGCACACAGCATGCAACCAGGTCTTCAAGACCGACATGTCGGACATCTACATGGCGGCTCTGCTCCTCTCATTCAGCCAGACTTTCCACAACCGCCCGACGCCCGTGATCTGGAGCCAGGAACACGGCAGAGAGCCGTGGAGCCAGGACATCGACATCACAGAAACCGTTGGCTGGTTCACCTCGCTTTGTCCGGTCACAATGCCAGTCGATTTGGCCGACGACTTCCTCCACGTCCTGCGCAAGATGAAGGACACGAGGCGATCGATCCCCCGGCGCGGATGGTGCTACTTTGGATCGAGGTATTTCGGGCCCGAAGCAGCGACGAGAAGCAACGAGGGTTGGCCATTGGAAATCATGTTTACGTACGCCGGCTCCGTCCAACAAATCGAACGAGAGAAGGGCGTCCTCGAGCAAGTCACGATCCCCGGAAGGCTAAGGTCAACAGAAGCCGCCGACATTGGTTCAGAAGTGTCCAGAATTGCTCTGTTCGAGGTATCGGCCATGGTCGATCAGGGCTCTGCCTCGATCCAAATTGTCTACAACCGCAACTCCAAGCACCAGGATAAGATCGCCGAGTGGGTTCAGGCGTACGAGCATCTTCTATACGAGGCCATTGGTAGGCTGCGATATCGGGGCCAAGAACTCACGCTGTCCGACGTCCCGATGCTCAACACGAGCTACGAGGGTCTTGCGAAGCTCAATACCGACCGGCTCGTGGCCTTGGGGCTTTCCAGCGCCAAGGACATCGAGGACGTCCTGCCCGTCACGGCATTGCAGCAAGACATTCTCATCAGCCAGACGCAGGACATTGAGATCTGCCACAGCCACGCCATCTACGAGCTCGCGTCCCCAAACGGTGTTGTGGCTGACCAAGCGCAAATCTGCACCATCTGGCAGCAGATCGTTGCCAAGTACCCGGCCCTGAGAACCGTCTTCATCGACAGCATATCTGAGGACGGCCTTTTCGATCAAGTCGTGCTGAGGCGGTGCTCGCCCGACATGCTTTTCGTCGACGCCGAGGCGGGAACAGACCCTGTGGCTGTTCTTAACGCGCTGCCGCCGATGAGTCCGACACCCTACAACCCGCGCCACCGGGTTTCAGTGTGCAAGTCGCATGCGAGCACTTTCCTGCGGCTCGATATCAGCCATGCGCTCTGCGATGTAAGTTCGAAGTTATCCGTTGTGGCCCGGATTCGCTAATGTTGAAACAGGCCCTGAGTCTCCAAAACATCGTCTGGGACTTGAAGAGGATGTACAACTCGAGCAAGGCTTGCCTGAAGGTGCTCGACCCTTCACATGCCGCTTGTGTCCAGTACATATCCGCCGCCCGGCAAGAAAATAGTCTTAATTTCTGGCTCGGTCGCCTCCAGGACACGAATCCCTGCCTGTTCCCACGTCTGATGACGCTCAGCGACCCAGCCATGCGGCACACCAACTTCCGTACCGAGCTTCCGATGGCTCAGATTGACGATTTCTGTCGGTCCCAGGATGTCAGTCGGTCGGCCCTCGTGCAAATGGCGTGGGCGCTTGCCCTGCGTGCATTCACCGGCTCTAACCAAGTCTGCTTCGGCTACCGCTCTTCGGGTCGAGATGCCGCAGACGCGCCAGAAGGACTGACGCTCTCGGTGGGCGCCTTCGAGAACACCACGACATGCTCGGTCGGACTCGAGAACCACAAGTCCATTGCCTCAGTTCTAGGATCTCTCGAAGACGACGCTGCGGCCTGCCGTCCGCACCAGAGCGTGCCGATATCAGAAATCCGGCACGCTCTCGGCCTCAAGGGCGACGGTCTCTTCAACACCTGCTTGTCCTACCAGGAAGAACCACACGAGCTCAAGAGCAGGTTCAGCTCCACGCGTCTGCCCATGAGACTCTCGTGCATCCAGGCCTTCAACGCTCCCGATTTTGATGTTACCTTCTCGTTGACCCTCGTTAATGGACAGCTCGTTACCGGAGTATCCCACAGGCTCATGACAGCTTCCCAGGCGGAGAATCTAACAAACACATTCGGACGTGCTGTCATGTCTATCATCGGAAGCCCCGCCGAGGAAACTCTTGGATCGATCAACCTCTTCACCGACAGGGATTACGCCCAGCTACTGATCAGCGACTGGGGGGTGGACAGTGGCAAGGAACCTGCACATGCGTGTGTCCACGCGTTGGTATCGCAGCAGGGCAGGCGGAATCCGGATGCGCCAGCTATATGCGCCTGGGATGGCGGGCTCTCATATCGACAGGTCTGCCGACTTGTTTCCCGGCTGGCGAACTTTCTTGTCCAATGGGGAGTCCGACCCGGCGTTGCTGTCCCCGTGATTCTCGACAAGAACAAGTGGGCGGTGGTCAGCGTCCTGGCTGTATTGAAGCAAGTTCTCATCACGGCCATCACTCCTTTTCGTACGCTAACACTATTCTAGAGCCGGAGGCTGCTTCGTGCCCATCGATGCAGAGGATCGAGCCAACGTAGAGACGTTCATCCGCCAGCTCACGCCCAAGATTGTCGTAGCAACCGACTTGGGCTGGAAAAGTCTCGAGTCCCTCGTCGAGGGAGTCATCGTGGTTGACGACTCTCTCTTTGAGGTAAACTTCCCACCGCAGGCGCCCTTGCCCATGGCAGCACCCGACGACGCCGCCTGCATGCTTCTCGCGCCTGGTTCGTCGCGTGGAAGAGATGCAAAGGGTATCATTTTCCACCACGCAGCTCTGTCTTCGGCATTCCTCACGCAGGGCCGGGTTCTGAACCTCAACAGGGACAGTCGCGTCATGCAACTGTCTTCCTTCAACGTTGACACTGCCCTGGTTGAGCTACTTTCGACCCTGGTCCACGGCGGATGTGTATGCATCCCATCATCCGTCGACACGACGAGTGACATCGTAGGCGCCGCTTGCAGGATGGATATCAATTGGAGTTACATGACGCCTGTGCTGGCGCGGAAGATGACACCGGCCGCCATCCCGAGCCTAAAGACTGTCTGCTTCAGGACGCGTCGTTTGGACGAGGATACCTGTGCCCCTTGGATGGAAAAGACGAAGGTCCTTCTGGCTTACGGTGCTCCCGACATCTGTCCCCTCGGCGTCTCTGTTCTGGAGGTCACGAAGCCTTCGGATCTCTCGCGCGTCGCGCCTCCGTTCCTCGGAAGATTTTGGATCGTCAACCCCGAAGACCACCGCAAGCTGATGCCGATTGGCGCTCTTGGCGAGCTCATTATCGAAAGCCCAACCCTCGCGCACCACTTCGTCCCCGGCCAGTCGCTGTCACATCTGCCCCAGGACTCGGAATTTTCACTCGAGGATGGCAAGCCCACAACACGCTACTTCAAGACGGGCCATCTTGTTCGGTACACGGAGGACGGGCTGCTTGACTTCGTGTCCAGCGGCCGTGACGCTGTCGAGAGTAACGGGCAAATCGTCCCGGTGACTGAGATCGAACAGAGACTCCGACGGTGCTTGGGCCAAGGGATCGACATCGCCGTTGAATCCATCATCAGCCGCGATGCGCAGCCCTCCCTTGCGGCGTTTGTGGAGTTCGGCGAAAACCTCTTCGAGGGCTCCGAAGACCTCACTAGGATCACAATCACCACCCGGGAGCGCACGTACATCGCCAAGAAGCTCATCGAGTCGTCCTTGGGCACTGGCATGCCGTCGCACATGATGCCGACCATCTTCGTTCCCGTAAAGCATCTCCCCGTCACACCCTCTCTCAAGGTCAACCGTCGCAAGCTCCAAAAGATGGTCGGGTGGTTGTCGCATGAGCAGCTGCAGGCCCTCTCCACGGTTGCATCGCCCGAAGAAGTCCGCTCGGTCGGAATCAAGCCGCTTCCCCTGACCAAGGTCGAGGAGCGAATGCAGTCGATCTGGGCGTCCCTTCTGGGGATTCACCCTTCAAGCATCCGCGGCAACCAGAGCTTCTCGATGCTCGGCGGCCAGGGTTTCCTTGCCGGCCAGCTCGTTGTTGCATGCCGGAAGCAAGGACTCATCATTTCCCTACTCGACGTCCTGTGCGGCGCCACCCTGACCGAGCTCTGCCAGAACATCACAATGAGCTCAGATCACGCGCTCGAGGCGGTGGAGCCTGAGCCATCAGCTCCATCCGTGGTGTCTTCAACGGAATCGCTGCTTGAAGAGCAGTTCATACAGGATGTCGTTGTTCCAAAATTGAAGGTTGAGCCCGAAGCCATCGACGATGTTGCGGAAGCCGCAGCGTCTCAGCTAAAGTTTCTCGAAGCCGGCTTGCTGAAGGGAAGCTCGAGCTTCACGTACTTCACCTTCAGCTTCACCGGGCCAGTCCAAACCAAGAAGCTCAAAGCCGTCTGCATGTGCCTGGCAAGAATCCACCCCATCCTACGAACCGCATTCGTCACCCATGGTAGAAGGGTGTACCAAGTGGCGCTGAAGTCCTTCAGCCCGGAGTTCAAGAGGGTCGAGGTTCCGAACTGGAGGGTCTCGACGATGACCGAAAAGATAATCAAGAGGGATCAGACTGGCCCCTTCGATCTCGAGGTTCCGATGACAAAGTTCTTCTTCATCGACGCTGGCAAGCAGTCCAATCTCGTCCTGCGGCTATCCGGGGCCCAGTACGACGGCGCTTCCATCTCTCTTCTGCTGCATCACCTGAAGAGCATTTACATCGCTCCATCTTGCCCGCCCAGGAGAGCGACTTACTTCGACTTTGCTCGCTCGGTGCAGCTTGCTCACAACAACGGCGCAAAGGACCACTGGACTTCCTTGCTGAACGGGGCAAAGATGACCCAAGTCATCGCCCACAGCAAGCCGCCAGGAATGAGCACGAACGTCAAGACCATATCGAACAACGTCTCGGTGATGTCCCTGGCCAACATCGGCATCTCCTTCGACACCGTCGTCAAGGCGGCCTGGGCCATGACGCTCGCAACACTCTCCGGATCGGGCGATGTTGTCTTTGGCGAGATCGTCGAGGGAAGGCATCTAAGACTAGCTGACGGTTCGGACATCTCAGGCACCCTCGGGCCCGTTTCCAATGCCATTCCTGTCCGCGTCCAATTTGCGGACACGTTGAGCAGCCCCCTCGAGCTGCTCAAGTACGTCCACAGCCAGCGCGTCACGAGCATTCCCTTCGAGAACATGGGCTGGCTTGAGATTGTCGAAAAATGCACCAAGCTTCCATACTGGACGCGCTTCAGCACGGTTGTCGAACACCGTCACCAGGATGCCGCCAAGGAGGCAGAAGTTTTCAATATCGGCACCATCAAGTGCAAGTTCAACATCCAAGAGCCGATTAGTAGAGACGTCTACGACCTTCACGTCGTATCCAGCCAGCAGGACTCCAGCAGCGGCGAGATATCTCTGACGTTCTGCGAGAACCGCATACCTAGTCTCTTCGCCAACGAGACGCTCAAAGCTCTCTGCTCCAATATTGAGCTTCTCACCTCGGTGTCCATGCTCCACCCGTTGATTCCCTCGTCGGTCGACTACTGCGACGTAGCGGCGCAGATACCGCTGCCCCAGCTAGAAATGGAAGCAAAACCTACGGCCGTCGCCGCCACCTTGTCCGAAAGCCACCGGACCGCCATCCAGGAAACCATCTCCAACGTCTGGACAAGGGTCCTGGACCCGCGTTCCCTCGGTGTGCCCGAGGCGCAGCTTCACAACGCGGCGTTCTACGACCTCTGGGGCAGCATGATCTCCGCCTCGCTGATCGCCGAAGCGCTGACACAGGAGCTTCCCAAGCTGGGCGTCCCCGGGTCCCACGGCCTGACCGTCTCGATGGAGGAAGTCATGGCGCACCCGACAATGGCGGAGCAATTCGAGCTCGCGGCCCGCAAGATGCGTGACGCTAAGAGGAGGACAATCATCGAGGTGCTCTCGCCCAAGTCACACCCTTCGTGGGGTCGTGGGCTGAAGAGGCTGAGCACGACGGTCGCCGGAGAGAAGGCGTCTCACGAACGCGACCTGGGCAGCGCCAGCGCCAGCTCATCGAGCTCCATGGAGGCGCTCAAGGGTCTCAACATGCAGCAGCCGGCCCCGTCGATGCACCCCATCGCAGAGGGCGCTGGCTCGGGCGCCGTCAACTCGGCGAACCCTGCGTCGCCCATGGGGTCGGAGGAGCGCTGGAGGGCGAGACTGAGTCTTGCGGTCGAGCATGATGGGGGGAGCATGGAGAGCATGACGACGGGGAGTAGCCGCACAGAAGAGGAGACTGAGGTCCGTCGAGCGAGCGCGGAGAGGAAGGAGGAGGGCGGGGACGTGATGAGTCCGCTGCGCGAGGCCACTGTCCCAACGCCCATGAGGGAGAGTAGGCTCCGGAGAAAGGCAGGCAGCGTTTTGCACCGGATCAGTCTCGTTAGTCCCGTGGGGATCTCTGGGCCGAGATTGGGACATCACTGAGTGATGTGTAGTTTGTAAACTTGAGGAATGGTTGTTCAGCGGCTGATGGATGCTTGGTTGGCTTTTGGTGCTGGGTCTTTTCTTCATTACTAGAATACTGCAGTTGCGGCATGACATGATGATATCCAATAAACGCAACGTACTTCAGCATCCTTTGGCTCAACTCCTCCAGTCTCAAGGGCGGCACGCACGCTACCTCAACAAGCTCTCAAGGCGGTGAATTTTATGAGCCCGAAATGATATGATAGCGAGACGATGTAAAGTCATGTAGAAAGCCCAGCTGCGAGTGATCAAGATGTCACAAACGGCATAGCTTAGAGCAGTAGTTCCCCTCGAACATCTCTAGCAGAAATGGGGTAACAAGGAGTCGCTCAGCTGTGTTTTTGCGTTGTTTAATATTGTTAAAGAATACGGCACTATCTCAGAAGGTCCTCTGATTACTCCTTAACCTAACTTCAGTTGGTATGCCCAAGCTGGCATGAACCACGTCCCAAACGGCGACAAACGGGCTCCCCAGGTCCGCCAGGACGACTCAACGAGCAATCCCCTAAATGATGCCAGTGACACAGGGACATGGCCAATCAACGGTACCAACCTGAAGAAACCGCTTCTGAACCCACCCACTGATGACTATGGCCCGGGAAATGGATGTAATAACACAGTGCAACATAGCCGTCGCAACCAACGTCTCGGTAGAGGTTGCACGTGGCTGCCCGCAGTCGGTTGCGAACCCCGTCTAGATCACTCTTAGAGGCCCGGGAAACGTGTTGGAGAAACCGAGCACGACGACCAGCGTTTACAGTCGTTACGAAATGTGATTATTCACCTTGCTCCGCAATAGTTAGACAGCGGAAGAACCGGAGAAGCTGAAGCAAGATACCAACCGATCCTGCAACGGAGTTGTCTTCGGGTAATGCATCCAAGATACTAGAAAAGGCATCGCGTGAAAGCCGTGCAACCAGCTGTCATCGTTGAACATACCAGAGAGCTGTTGATCTCTCATCGGACCTGCGGGGTTCGGGGCCCGGTAAGGACGACCCGTTCCATATTGGTCGCATGCGTTCGTCGTTGACCTATTGAGCTAGAAATCTCAACGATCAACCTCTTGAACGGCTTACAAACGCTTTATCCCAGACTCGCTTGGGTCCTGGGCACCCGATGCAAACACATCAGAGGCGGAGGTGCGGGATGTTTGCAACGAGGCCGTCACATATATCTATCCCCATATGAACTGTAGTTGTCGGTACACCACGGGATGAAACAACAGTTTTCTCGATTGCAAGGAACAAGCCTATTGCTTTGTCGGGCGTGACTAAAGTTGTCCAAACTGGCGGGATGGCATGGTGTCAAGGGTGGCTTGGCAGTTGGTTCCACTTTCCTCCGCTACACGAGAGTCTAATTGTTCTCAGTTCCGTGCTGTCCTGGAAAGACGCAACCGGTCTAGTTAGCAGAATGTTGATTTGCAACATAAGCTGTCCAAGTGTTTACAGTTACTTACTACAGCAGTGTTCCCCGTCGACCTTTCGCTCACGTCGTTAGAGGATCCACGGAAGTAGGTGCTAGCGAGTTTGCGAAGTGGTGGCATGGAGCAGGTTGTTACTCCTAAGCCGCCCTCCATGACCGACCATAAAACTGTCTGTCCCCAATTATCTATATTATTGATATAAGCTTACAAGCTGCGAATAGGTAATGGCAAATGCACTACTCACAAAGAGACTCATTTGGATATGCTTTGGTATCGTATGAATGGTAGTATCCTAAGCGGACTAGTCCGGCAGCGCTGCCGATGATGCCCAAACCCAGTATGATTTGTAATGAAACCTTACGACGTTTTGGCATTTGTAGGCCCCGTATGAGGAAGAATGGCGTGATTGCGCATGTCCAGTCCACAATAGCCAGGACGGTAGTGCCGATGTAAGCAGCAAGTATCCATCCGTTACGAAGACGGCAGTGGCCGCTGCAGCACTGTCAGCCAGAATTTCAGTAAACATATGTAGACGCAAGACGACGTACAGGTTCTCGTTCCATAGAGCTGGTACAGGAGAACAGCTCCCCAACCAAATAGCCATACAGACTAACAAGTTAATAGCTAGTACAGTCATACTTCCCCAAATGATGTACGCATATACTTGGGTAGTGCTCAACCGCACAATCATAATGGACACGGAGAGCTTGGTCATGACTGTCGAGATGAAGTATGCAACTTCGCACCAAAACATGTATTCCTTAAGCTTGATTCGGTAGTAGACCAGCTGTCCTTCGGGGATTCGAGCATCGCGTGCCCCGAGCCCATAACACGTCCCGAGGAGGATAAAGGCAACTGATGGCAAGAAGAAAACCTGTCATGGTTAGGAAAAGACGCAACAGGCGAGGGGCATGGCAACACACCCACCCAAGGACGGCAAAAGTGTCGTCCCAGCCCCATATCTTTCTCGATTCCGACAGCTTGAGCCTCACCCAGACGCGAAGACCAACCACGAGGGTAGAAAGAACCGTCAAGACGCATGTTACGGTCTGAATCGTCGCTGTGAGGCCGCTGACTGGAAGCTGTGGGAGCCCGCGGGCGACCTCCGACATCCGCTCGCCCTCTTGGCTCCGGGAAACGAGCAGTATCATCTTCGGCTGCGTGTCGACGTCGTTGTGGAGGCTGCAACGAGTGACTACGAAATGTTTTGAAGGATCGATAGAGGGTAGCACTGCTAAAAGTATCATTGAAGACTGGCAGGCGTGCAATGCCGGCAGCCGGTTATTTACAACGCCAGGCCTGCCATGGGCCTGTCTGCTAAGTACGCTAATGCTGATAGCTAATTTCGGGAAAGACTTTAGCTGACCCGGTTGATTGGCAATGCAACGGCAAACATAGCACCCTGCCACGTCGGACTTTGTCTCCTGAAGTCGTAGACTAGAGTCGGACGAGAGTCCGCAGCTCCGACGACCTACTACGTAGTATCAGCGTGCTTGATGCTTGTCACTTGCGAACGAATTCAAAGCCCTGTCACTCAGGTGGAAAATTTTCATGACCTAGTCAAGGGGTTGCTGGGGTTGCTGCATGTTGGGATTTCTTGACAGGTCCAACAGCCCGCCCACGCGAGTTCCAATAAGAACGTCTGCTTTCACATTTTTGTAATGGAACCCGCGTGCCGCCCCCTGTCTTGTCATCGTATCCGGAGACTCGGGTTTGGCTCCGTTGTCACATTAGAGGGAGAAAAGCAGAAAGAAAGAAAAAAGACAAGTCATCGTCGTTCCCTCGGTACAACTTGACTATTGTCTTCTCTCGCCCGTCGGTTGTTCTTGTGCAACGACATGATGAGGTTCTTTTCCACAACGCCACCGGCGCCACCGCGCAACCCAACCGATTACGTTGTCCCGGTCGGTTATTTCGACGACACTTTTCTCTTCAAAACATTCGTCATGTACACGGTTTTTGTGTTTCCCGAAGTACTGGAGACACAAAAGCTCCGTGATTCCCTTGAGAGCGTAGTACGCCGCCCCGGCTGGAACAAGCTAGCAGCCAGGCTACGAAAGAATGTGAGCTATACCCCTACACCCTGTATATTGTCCAGGATCACTATCTAACGCGGATACGTTAAGGACCGGGGAGAGCTTGAACACCATATACCTCAAAAGTTTTTGCACGGCCAGACACTTATTAGCTACGATCATGTTGACCATAGCAACGTAGACATAGCCTATCACCCAGCTGGGTCACGGATTCCTCGTCCGCCGTCTGATGGCAAACCTGCAGTTGTAGGAAACCCTGACGATTTGCTTGGATTCATTCACGGCCCCAATACCCCAAGAGGGCTCCATGACTATCTCTACTCGGACCGATCTGAGCTAGGTCTTCGCATCGTGTCATTTAAGGACTCTACGGTTATTGTGTTGCACTGGATACACCTGGCATTTGACGCCATGGCGAAAAGGTCGCTCCTAGAAGCTTGGTCCCTTGCTCTGAAGGGCGAACACTACAAGATACCAGAGCCTCTCCTCCCGAACAGCTACCCACTAGAGGACCTTGGCAAAACTAATGCCACGCCTCACGTGCTTGTTGATCGAAGAATGTCTGGGTTTGGCGTTGCGTTGTGGGTACTACGAAATATTTACCGCCTTGTATTTCGCAGCAAGGAACATCGTATGGTCTGTGTACCAGCCGAGTTCTTAGCGAAACTGAAAGAAAAGGCTTTGAAAGAGAATGATTTGGAAGAGCCCGACGAAGGAACGGCTTTCCGGGTACCAGTAGAAGAGCCATTTTTGAGCGACGGCGACGTTCTCCTTGCGTGGATTACGCGCCTGTCCTTGTCAAACTTTCCAGAAGACTCCAAGAGATTGGTATGTGTTTACTTTACCCCGATGCTTTTGAAGGTTCATTCTCATGTAACTTGCCCTTCAAGGTCGCTGTGCAGCAGGCGTACCAGTGGCGGTCTGTCCTCAAGGATCTCTTGCCGTCTGACAAGCCGTTTCTCTGCAACTGCGTTGGCTTCCTCGTCACCCTTATGCCTGTCAGCGACGTCTTGAAGAAGCCACTTGGTCACTTGGCCTCAGCAATCCGCCGCTCAGTCAAAGAGCAAGGAACCCGCGAGCAGGTCGAAGCCTACAGCTCACTTGTCAGACAAGACCCCAGAGCCAAGGCGCCGCCTTTCTTTGGTCGCAGTTCGATGCAGTTATTGATGTTTTCCAACTGGCAAAAGGCCAAAATTTACGGTTTCGATCTATCAGGTGCTGCTGTCCAGCCGCGGCAGACACCATTGTTCCCTTCTTATGTGCAAACTATCCAGGGGCCTTACGACTTCACTGATGGAATCATTGTTGTGGGCAAGGATGAGCACGAGAACATTTGGCTTTCTGGCCATAAGGTGAAAGGGGAATGGAGTGTCATAGAGAGAAAGATGAGGGAGGACATTTGTGGAGAGCGAGAAAGAACCTAGTAACTTATCAGCCGAATGACTAGTAGACGTTCTGGATGTGTCCGTCTTTAGCTCCTAGTATGGTGTATCTTGTAAGCTTTCATACTTGGTTGGCAACGCGCTGAATGCTGTTTCTAGTTGCAGCTCCGATACAAGCACGAATATCAATAGTAGCTCTAGGATGTCATCAACGCTTCCCTTCTTCGACGGGCACATTTTCCTCTCTCCCAGGGCATCCACACTTGCAGAGCCTGACACTGTCGATGGGTAAGGAGTATTCGCTCTTCTGAGCAATACTACTACTACCATATTTCCGGGCATTGCCGTGTCCGTCATGCGTCTTATCAGTCCGGCAATGTTGGCCGATAGTGGGGCATTATCCCTTGGTAGGAAAACACGATGTTGAGCAACTGTCAGCAACATCGTTCGGAGTCTCCGCACACACGGGATTCGGAGACTGGTATCCCCGGTCTCTTTAAGTTTGCAATCCAATCTTATTTGACACTGACATTGCCGCCAGATGCTGACAATCAATCCACAGACTTTCCTGTCTGAGCGTGAATTGCAGGGCCACGTTACCAACGCTCCACTTCCCCTGTAGATCGGCAGCATTCTTCAAGTTTGTTGTCCAACGTTGAGACAGATGTTGGCAGGCCCATGCTATCCCATGCATTTTTGGTCGGACAGTGGCCCTCCTCCAACAACTGCTTGGCCAATGGTAGATTGCAAAAACATGCAGCCGCGCTTAGCAGGTTGAGGCTCGGATGAGTGTCCTCGGCACATAGGTTAGGTTCCATCGCATGAGCAAGCCTGAAAGCACGCCATCTTGAAGCCCGGTCCTGCTGGAATATACTTCCAATTCATCGAATCTCAAGTAGCCGGCTGATCTTGGCCGGCTTGGTTCCAAACCAGATACGGATACAAATATATTGGAACAGGGTGGGGCGATCAGGCCAAGGGTAACAAATAGACAGCGGGAACTACCTAAGCTTATACTACTCAGAGCATACAAGGGTCATAGCTTAGGAGATAGACGGGGAACTTAACAACGAACTTTGGACGGGGAATTTTTCCTATATATCTTTCCCCTAATTGGCCGCGAGCCTTTCTATGATTTACCTCTGATTGTAATAAACACAAGAATCTTAGGAGTTTCTACTCCTCTGATCAGTCTCTGGCTATACTCTGATCGAGACGATTATTTGTTCTGATCAGAGTGATCAATCACCTCTGACTATGGGAAGCATCTTGTGTTGCCTTAGTAGGTTTTGGCGTTTTCTAGCACTGTAATCAATGCCAGTACATTTTGACGTCGTTTTGTTCTCGGCCACTTAACACTATCGATAGTAACAGCCGCAGAGTAGACATATAATTGACTATGTAGAAGCGGTTGATAATAATGTTCGGAACACGCCTAAGCTGGAACCGTCTACGCCATAGAAAAGTTAACCTGTCAGTTTAACAAACCGTGAACGCAAAAATAACTTAGATACTTTCTGCAAAGTAATAAACACGTTCTACTGGCTTCTACCAGGCCAGCTACCAGTCGAAAAATGAAACAACCTTATCATCTTGCTTGACAGAGTAGCAATCATTCAGCTATGCAATTTAGTTTCGTCTGTCACTTTTGATGGTCTTTGGAAGTTGCCGCCGACTCAGATATCACTTCTATATGCCCTCTTCTGGAACTACTGCTAATGTCACATATCTAGCCCTAGGTCTTAAGATTGGAACCCATTCCCAAAAAGAAGACAAATCATATCAGTATAGATGACCAGCCCTCTGACAAGATTCTTTCGGGCACATCGGAGTATCTGCACTGTGATATCTTTGGAAAGAGTGGAGACGCCAATGGGGTCCTTAATACTGTTGTTCTGTCGCTCATGCTGTTGGTTCACCCAGCTTGTTGGTTTCCGTTCACTGTCACAGAGAATGGGTTATGTCGTTGGTTGGCAATGTTGGAACAGGTTACACCAAGATCCAAACTACACGTATGGGAGTGGGACATTGGCTTGGAAAGCCCAGACTTTGTCCATGCCAAAGTCATGCCCAGCCTAAGTTCCTGGGACGATCTCTCACTGACTTGGGGGTTTTGGGGGTAGGAGCCACAATGAGCCATCCGGAGAGCAACAATGCTCATGATAAGACAGCTTCAGTTTTGTTTAGACCCCATATAACTAATTCTTCTTGTCGTTAGCCTTGAGGTCTCTAATTAAGACATCATCAACTGTAGAAAATACTGCTGATTGGAATGGAAGACCAAAATTATCGGCGTACGTAGATGATATAAAGTGATGAGACTTCCACAACCAGTAGTCGGCTCTATCTCATCATTCCATACCTCAACTCATTCTGTCGCCCTTTGCCATCATTTTCCTGCCCTACTTGTTAAGTATCTCACTGCGTGGCCTCATCAGGCGTTCAGCAATGAATCTATCATCCTTTTTAGCGCTGCTTTGCAGCAGCGTCGCCTTGGCCTCAGGCTTAGCCCTGGCTTCTCTTTCGGTTGGTGTGTAAATACGTATCAAATAAGCCTCAAGGCCAGAATGATAACATATCGATTTGGTAGTAGCCATTCTCTGACAGCGTCCTCTTTTCTAAGCTCCAAGTTTCGTAGCATCGGCACTTCACCTGGCATCGCGCGTGAAGTTGTTCGAGGAAATACAGGGCTAGATGAAGGAACAAGATCATTGCCATGGATACAAAATTAGACTGTTCAGGCTTGCGCCCTGTCATTCTGGTTACCACGAGGACGGACAGAGCATGAAGTAGAATCCCCGACATCTGTTACCATTCCAGTATGAGTTTGCTGTTCCACGCCGTGTTTTCTCTCACCACTGCATGCTAGTCATACCAATGTTCTCTTCTGCTGTCTTTTATTTTCCCATTTTTCTTTTGCCCCCCCCCTTCTTCTTGATATAGATGTCAGAGGCTTCCAAGTTCTGCTTGCACTTTGGACAGAGCAATGTTCCAACTGCCAGTCAGATCGCATATGAAACTAGATGGAAGCGAACATACTATGCGAGTTGATTTAGACAATGAGCTTAAACTGTGCAAGGATCCATGGCGAGTAGCCTATGACAGGGTCTTGATAGCACCGCGGCTTCTTGCGACAAGCAAGACGTTCCGATAACACAAATTCTGTATATCAACTTCGCTTTCCTGGGCGTGGTACAAAACACGATAACAATAAAGCGGGCATAGCATTAACACCCGCCCAAAGAACCTCGGGCTTTTGAAGCTAGCAATAGGTAATTATAGTTATAGTTATATGAATGTGGCTATGAGGGCCAAGTACAAGTACATATTCTGCTGTCAGGTGTAGTTTCTGACATAATCCTATGTGATGAGGTCCGGTTCCTGAATCTACATAATGTTACATGCCAGGACGGGTCTTACAGTATGCCTGCCACCGATTGAACAACTGGGTACTTAGGAAATGCAGGCTTATATACCTGCGAAGTCGGGTCTTGTTAGCAAGATAACGGTATTTTCAAAAGCGTCCAGTAAGGGACCAGGACATGTACTTACCGACTGGCAGCGAGAATTATATTCCCGGGTCGACCCCAGGACCGCAGACAGCTCGTCTCCGGGAACCCCCAGTTTGGCCAGAGCCCCGGACTCTGGCGAATGACTCGCCCATCCAGGCCCAGCAGCCGGGTCCTTGATCCAGGAGACGAAGTGGTCGTGTATGGAGTCGGCCAGGGCTTGTTGCGCCTCCGTAACGCCGGCCAGCGAGGCGAAGCATTCGTTGCCGCCGTGGAAAAACGGGACTTCGGTGCCATGCGTTGGCGCCGTGCCGGGAACTCCCACCACGTTGTCGTATGCCCCGAAGAAGCGGTACACCCAGGTGTCCTGCACAGAGCTACGCAAGTCGAGGAGGTAGTCGACGGCGCAATTGAATCGAGCGTCTCCATACTGATCGCCGCTTCGGAGCGAATCTGACGCGTAGTCGGACGCATTGTACGCCTCGAGGAGAACGGCATCCTCAATGTGCGCGCTATCAGCGTCGAAGGTGTTGATCCACGAGCTGAAGTTGCTGTTCTCGGCACCGTAGACGAGACTGAAGATGGTGCCTTCGCCGTCCGAGTTGCCGGTCAGCAACGGCACGTGCGACGCGTACTGTCCCGCTGCAAGGCGTGCGGCATAGTCCGAGTGTCGTGTGATGTTGTCGATGGCGGGAGTGAACCAAGTGTTGGAGGTGGAGTTGAAGTTGGCCGTCTGCAGCGCGTACACGTCAACGCCCCGGAGGCAATCCAGCTGGCCCTCGCCGGCCTTCGGGCATCCCACTTCGGCGGCGACGACATCGAGGGCTTCGTTGACGGGCGCAAAAGCCGGGCCGGACACGGCGTTTGCGCTCATCTCCACCGCGCCCTTCAGCCAGGAGTCGGGGTGGTTCCAAAGATAGTGGTCCACCTGCACGGCGCCGGACGAGTGGCCGCCAAACACGACGTGGTCCGGGTTGCCTCCGAAAGCCCGGATGTTGTCGCGGACCCAGCCGAGGGCCTTTTCGACATCCAGGATGCTAAAGTTCTGCGACTCGTCGGGACGCGCCCCCTTCAGCTCTGCCGAGTTCGGAGACGCGAAGATGCTCTCGCGCGTGTTGAAGTTGACGTAGACGACCCCCTTGCGAGCGAAGTTGGAGCCTTGAAGCTGGGGGTTGCTGCTGGACCCTGTGACCATTGCGCCGCCGTACATGTAGACGAACACGGGCAGGTCCTCTCCGGTCGAGGGCGCCCAGATGTTCAGGTTCAGGCAGTCCTCGTCCTGCTGGCTGAAGAGACCGCCAGAGATGGCCTGGGGACACGTCGGGCCGTAGGAAGTCGCGTTGAACGTTGCGTCCGACCTTGGGACGTCTTGAGGCGCCCGCCACCGGTTCTCGCCGCCGGTCGTGGCGGCATAGGGAACGCCCAGGAAAACCGAGTTGCAGCTCGCGTCGCGAAATCCCTCAACGGTTCCTTGAGCTATGGCCGCGGCCGGAGCAGCTAAGGCCGCATCGCTGCAGGTGCTTGCCGCCACGCAGGGGGACAGGCACGATGCCAACAGAGCGGTGGCCGCAGCCGTCGGGAGCATGTTGACGAAGCCCATGATGCACCCGTAGAGAAGTTTGCGATGGAAGAAAACTCATCAACAACCAATTTGGCTAGAAAGCATGCCCCTTTAACCAGAGTGGAGCGTCCCCGCAAAACAACACGAGGTGGCAAGATCCTTCGATCCCCATGTCGGCCCCGCTGATAATGGCGTGCACTTTGATCGCACAGGGCAACGGATCACGGCCAACGTTGCGCGATGGTGGATCGGTTCTCCACGACCCGTTTATGCTTATTACGAAGCTGGGATAGCCATACCAGTTCTGAGATTGGATCAGAAACCCGCCCAGTGTGCGATTTACTCATACGCCTTTTCGAAAAGGCGAGTGTCTTATTTGGGATAGATATGATGGTGTGCAGGATGCATCGAGACGTATAGTCTTACCCCTATATTCCATTCGGACATTGGTAAATTACTTGGTACAGGGGCCATGTCACCACAAGGGAAGGATAGAGCATCAATGGAGAGACACAGGCAGACTGGACAAGGGGCAAAAGTAACCTAAATAAATATCAACCATCACTCCATCATCTAACTTTCTACTCCACATCTTCAAACATACAACCATCAAAGGGTTCTTTCGCGGTCACATCACCGGCAACTTGATGGCCCAAGGTATGTTGATTGCTCTGATAGCTTGACCAATTGCTGTCGACGGACCTATTTGTGGAAGCGTAGATAAAACAGTCGTGTTTGGTTGCTTGGCCCCCGTTGACTACTGCAACACTACTGTGAGTGGTTGAATATACGTGACATCAAAATTGGCTTATTTGGCTGTGTAATTCCTTCCTATCCATGCATCTGATATGTTACAGATAAGCAACACCTAGCAGTGCTAACAAGGCCGTCAGGAGGACGGCCCCAATACTAATACTGACACAACGATGGCATCCTATAGTTATATTTCCTACGCCTGTCGTTCTTTGGGAAGTCACTCTGATACATATTACCTTACATTGTTCTAAAGTTTGAGACGCCATACTGCTTCCTAGCGTCTATGCATGGTTCACTGTGAGTTGATCCCAGACTTCACAGTTCCAACTGCAGCTCTGAAAGTGTTAATGTGAGACACAAAAGAACACGCTGTCTCTACGATACGACCATTGGGTTGGCTCTCACCCCCGCCTGCGCATATCACGAGTGCTATAACTATACAAAGATATCCACTTGGCGGCCATTTTCCAACTCAGAAATACGGACAGGTGGCGGTTGTTATCGGGGTTTCAGTTTCTCGTAAACGATGCAAGTGCATATTCGGCAAACAATCCTGTTATTGCCCGAGCCGCGGGCCGAACACACCATCGCCGTCTCCCCCGCATTCCCCAAGGTGACATCAGGCTCACCCCCGAGGGACTTCTCACCGCGTCCTGCTCCGCTTTGTCGATCTCTCGAAACGCCTGGATTGATGTCCGTCCAATGCGGCATCTCAGCACGAGTCGACGAGTGGGTCCGCAGGCCGTTTAATGCGGTCAACGTCCCGCCGCCCTCCAGACTCCCACGCGGAACGAGGCGACGCCACGCGGGGTAAGCTTTCGCCTCAAGCATCAGAGTCCCCATCGTTTGCCGGAACGGGTGGGAGCCGGCGTCTTGATTGGAAGTATGGACCTACCGAAAGCTCTGGCCTTTGATATAACCCGATCTCATGCGGAAACCTCCCCGACTTCTTGGATCTTTGCAAACTGCTCTCTGGCCAACAACTTCTTGCGGCGCCCAAGACTCTACGGGCGTGAATCGTTATCGGGTTTTTGTGTCGAAGCGAGCGCGTGATTCCTACTTCATTATGGATTCGATCCTTACCCCGCACCACGAGAAGCACCATGTCTCGAAGCTGGACGATCAAAAGCCGAGGAAGAGCGAGAGTGAAGGCGGCGACGCTGTTACCGCGGTCCAGGACACGACGGCCGCCTCGTTCGCTCATTTGGACGAGAAGAAGATCCTGAGAAAGGTGAGAGCACCGTGGCTGCTGGAAAGCTCGTGAACTTGGAGACAGGGAAACAGCCATTCGAAAATGAAAGAAGAAGAAAAAAAAAAAGACGGTCTGACCGTCTCTGCAGATGGATATCCGGCTCATCCCGATGCTGGCGCTCCTTTACCTTCTCTCGTTTCTTGACCGTGAGACTTGGCCCGCGCCCCAACCGCATGGCCTGCAGCTGACGCGCAGAGACACTAGGCGGGAATATCGGGAACGCCAAGATCGAAGGGCTCCAAGAAGACTTGAACATGACGGCCGACCAGTACAACTGGTGTCTCACCGTCTTCTTCTTCACCTACGCGGCCTTCGAGGTGCCGAGCAACCTGCTGCTCAAGAAGCTGCGCCCCAGCGTGTGGCTGCCCACCATCATGGTCTCCTGGGGCGTCGTCATGACCCTGATGGGCATCGTGCAGAACTACCAAGGGCTACTGGCAGCCCGGGTGTTTCTCGGCGTCACCGAAGCCGGACTGTTCCCCGGGGTAGCGGTGCGTGCTCGCTTGCTTCATTCTGTCGGCCCCCCTCCTGAAGTTGTTGTTCCGCAGCTGACTGTCCAATCCAAACCAAGTACTACCTGACCATGTGGTACTGTCGCCACGAGATACAGCTCCGGCAGGCGTTGTTCTTCTCGGCGGCCTCCGTCGCCGGCGCGTTCAGCGGCCTGCTGGCCTTCGCCATTGCCAAGATGGAGGGCATAGGCGGCCTCGCGGGCTGGCGCTGGCTGTTCGTCCTGGAGGGCATGCTCACCGTCCTGGTCGCCGTCGGGGCGTTCTTCACGCTGCACGACTTTCCCGAGACGGCCAAGTTCCTGACCGAGGAGGAGCGCGCGTTCGTCGTCCACCGGTTGAAGTATCAGGGGCAGGTGCAAGGAAAGGTGGATAACCGCGTGCGAGTCGCCGAGGCCGACGAGTTCAAGTGGAGATACGTCTGGGATGCCTTCAAGGACTGGCAGATCTGGGTCAACATCTTTGTCTACTGGAGTGTAAGAACTCTCCCCCCGCCACCAGAGGTCGTCACGGCAAGAAAAAGAAAAAGAAGAAAAAAAAAGAGAAAAAAAAGGAAAAGAAAAGTCTGACGCGTGCTTTTAGGTTGTGTGTCCGCTGTACGGCGTCAGTCTCTTCCTGCCGACGATCATTCGGAACCTGAACTACACATCGAGCACGGCGCAGCTGATGACGGTCCCGATCTACATCACCGCCGCGATCCTGGCCGTCATTGTCGCGTATCTCTCCGACAAGCTGGGCAAGAGAAGCCCGTTCATCGTCGGCTTCCTGTGCGTGATGATTGCCGGATTTTCAATGTAAGCTTTTTCTTCTTCTTCTTCACTGCCCGAACGACCCGGTGTAATCGTTTCGCGACTCAGAACGACGTTGACGAAAAAAATAAAAACACAAAAAACAGGTGCATATCAAGTTCGAACCCGAAGGTCGTCTATGGCGGCGTCTTCATCGCTGCCTGCGGCATCTACCCTGCCTTCCCCGGCGTCATCAGCTGGCTCTCCAACAACCTCTCCGGCAGCTACAAGCGCAGCGCGGGAATGGCCATTCAGATTGGTGTTGGAAACTTGGGCGGCGTGAGTCTCCCATATGGGACAACAGCTCTGAGCACCAATTTTTGTTGACCTCGCGATGACAGGCGATGGCGTCCAACTTTTACCGCCAGAAGGACGGCCCGCATTACGTACTGGGCCACGCGCTCGAGCTTGGGTTCATCGCTCTCGGCATCATCGCGGCCTTGGTTCTCATCTTCAGCTACATTGGGATCAACAAGGGGCGCGATAGAAGAATGGCAGAAGGGGAGGATAGACGATATACGGCGGAGGAGCTGGCAGGGCAGGGTGACAAGGCGCTGACGTACCGCTACATGTGGTGATACAAACTTCGTAGATATATACATTGCCTTTGTGCGTATACGGCGGCGGCGCTGCTGGGCATGTTTGGCTTGACAAGAACGATACTTCGGTCATGCCGATGTCTCAGCGGCCTTGCTTGGTGACTTGGCCGGCATCAAACGAGCATATCCATCCGATTGCATCTCATCGCCACAACAAAACGGCAATCAAGCATCTAGGTCCTGTGACAATCACCTCTCTCTCTCTCTCTCTCTGCCCAGATCTAGTCAACTCCATAGTTGC
Organism: Colletotrichum navitas; assembly: GCF_030913465.1. Lineage (NCBI taxonomy): Eukaryota > Fungi > Ascomycota > Sordariomycetes > Glomerellales > Glomerellaceae > Colletotrichum > Colletotrichum navitas. The sequence goes on along the minus strand of NW_026850627.1, from coordinate 41,587 downwards.
CAAAAGAAACCGCCGTGAATGAACAGCCTGGGATACATACCAAGGACCAAGACTGGTCCAGCTCTCGGTAAACGCGGCATACGGAAGGAATCTCGCCATAATGTTTGCGCAGCACACACCAACCATTGATTCAGCCCCGTCATGGTGTCGAATCCCATCGTTTCCTTGATAAACGCCACGCCCGCTTCTCACCCCCGGCGGCTCTCTGTAGACCGCATATGCCAAGCAGTGCGCTGCGGTGACTCGACGGGCGGAGCGTCGGTGTACTAGGTACTTTTCCATGTACCCGCCATAGGTACCTCGGTACTTAAGAGTAAACGAGGAAATAGCTGAGGAAGGAAGTGCCTGCCTGCCTGCCTGCCCAAAATAGGCGAGGGCATATCAATAAGCAGGTGCGGGGCAGCCGCCTCCATTTCGCCCGGGATCGGCAGGCGCCGCCAGACTTCCTTCCACCGTGTCCCTCCCGCTCCGGACACATATCCCGGGACCGTCTCTCAACTCTCAAGACCCCTGACGAGCATCTCCTTTTCATTTTCTTGGTTCACATAAATAAGAGCGTTGGCTTTCGGTCAGTTACTACCACTACTCCTTACTCACTTAATTCACGCATCCTCGCCGCTCCACGACCCAACACCGTACGCAATGGCCTCCACCCTCGATGCGATTCTCGCCAAGTACACTGCCGCCGGCGACGACACCAAAGACAAGCTCCTCGGCGCCGCCTTCGTCGTCGTCAACAAAGATGGTGAGACGGTCCCCTGCCCGAGAACCGAACCGAATTACCCTTGCAAGTTCCGAGCCGGGTTTTAACCAAAAATCCCCCAAAACAGACGTATTGTACAGCAGCTCGGCAGGCCGCATAGATTTCGCCGCCGACGCGCGCCCCTGGGCCGTCGACACCTTCACCTTCGTCGCCTCCATGACCAAGCTCATCACCTGCACCGCCGTCATGCAGCTCGTCGAGCGGGGCGCCGTCGGCCTCGACGACGACGTGCGCAAGATTGTGCCCCGGCTCGCTGACATGCAGATCCTCCGAGGCTTCGACGGGGACGAGCAGCCCATCCTGGAAGACAACACCACCCCCGTCACGCTCAGGTATATTTCGCGACGACCCCCCCTCCCCGGCCCCTTCTGCACCAGCAACGTCCGCCTGACCAACGTTATAGGATGCTCCTCACGCACACCGTCGGACTGGGGTACGACATCGCCGACCCCGACCTCACGAAGTGGCGGCAAAAGACCAGCAGCGCCGCCACGAACCTCGACGCCACCCTCGACGGCTTCACCACGCCCTTCAAGTTCACCCCCGGCGAGGGCTGGTGCTACGGCACGGCCATCGACTGGGCCGGCCAGGTGCTCGAGAAGATCACGGGCCAGAGGCTCGGCGAGTACCTCTCAGAGAACGTCTTCGGCCCCCTCGGCATGCGGGACACGGGATTCTGGCCCGACGCGCTCCCCCACGTCGCCGAGCGGACCGCCGCGTGGCAGTACCGCGGCGACGACGGGTCATCTTTGGCCCCCGGCCCGGCCCCGCGGAACCCCGCCCCGGACGCCATCGACAGCGGCGGCGCGGGGCTGTGGACCACCGCCAAGGACTACGGCGTCTTCCTGCGCGCGCTCTTGGGCGGCGAGCTCGTCAGGCCCGAGACCCTGGACGCCATGTTCGCCCCGCAGCTGGACGGGAAGCAGACGTCCATGCTGAAGGAGCTCGCGGACCTCTTCGGATCTCTCGCCGTCGAGTTCGCCCCTGGCATGGAGCTCAACCACAGCCTGGCCGGGTGCCTCAACATGAGCGACGCGCCGGGGAAGCGGAGGAAGGGCAGCCTGCAGTGGAGCGGCATGTGTAACAGTCACTGGTGGATGGACCGCGAGACGGGCGTCGCCGCCGCACTGATCGTGCAGACCGTACCGCACGGCGACCCGGTCGTGACCAGGCTGTACGACGAGCTGGAGAGGGCCGTCTACGGCCGGCTTCTCGGGCAGCAGGCATAGAGTACACCGGACACATCTTCTTCTAAGCGCAGGTAGAAGGAATAAAAGAAGAAGAAGAAGAAGGAGAAGAAAACCGAGAAAAGGAGGGAAATTGGAAAGAAGAAGAGACAAAAAAAAAAAGACAACCATGGAAAAAAAAATCTATGAGAGCTCTTCGGGCAACACCATGGACTCGAGCACGTTCTCCAGGACCTTTCTGCACTGTCTGCGGTAGTGATATGCCATGAGCTGGTTCCGCGTCGCCCCGGCCTCCTCCATCTCGAACTCGGACTGGTCCAGCCGCTCGAGCTCCTGGAGGACCTTGTCCTGGATGATGGCGACGGTCTGGAACAGCACCGGCCGGAAAGCCGCGGGGGCGTCCCCCGTCAGCACCTTCCGCAGCCGCTCCAGGTCCGCGTCGGCGCCGGCGGCCTCGGAGACGGGGAGCATGGCCTCGCGCTGCTCGGCCGTCGTCTGCGCCAGGACCAGGTCCCAGACCATGGTGTCCTGCACGTGCCGGAACGGCGGCAGGACCCTCGCGCCGTCGACGTCGGCGAGCATCCGCACGGCCCTCGCCGCCGCGGAGCTCGGGTCGGCGACGGGGCGGAGGGAGATGAGGTAGTCCATGGCCTTGGCGGCGTCGGCGCCCCCGGCGGCAGCGGCAGCGGCAGCGGCCCCGCGCTTCTGGACGTGGACGTAGTCGTTGTGCAGGCCGGCGGACTCGGGGACGCAGAAGCCGTAGGCGAGCATCAGTTCGGCGTTGGTCTTGCTCGTGCCGTAGTTGTTGAAGACCTGGGCGCCGGGCGCGTAGGGGTCCAGCGTGCGCAGCGCGCACGAGTTGGACGCGCCGTTCCCGCCGGCGTCGGTGTCCCAGGTGACGGCAGCCGTGGGGGCGTGGTTGCCGACGTCGAGGAGGGGCATGAGCAGGGAGAAGTCGTCGACGGCGCACCCCTCGGGGAGGGCCAGGGTCGCCTTGCGGGCGGCGGGGATGACGAGGGAGGGGCGGAAGCTGCGGCTGGCGAAGATGCAGTAGGCCCAGTGGTAGAGGAGGCGGGTGTACCCGCGGCGGGCGGCGGCGCTGTCGTCGCCGAGGGCGGCGACGGCGTGCTTGTACTCGGCCTTGAGGCGCGCTTTGGTCTCGGCGACGGCGACGTGGACGTTTGTATCCTCGAGCAGCTCGATGTCATCCGAGGGCCAGAGTGGCGGGAGGATCCAGGACTGCAGGTGCTCGGGCTGGGGGAGGGTGCTGATGTAGGGGTGCCAGAAGGACGCCTTGCCGAGGAGGTACTGGTGGATGAGGAAGAAACGGCCGATGACGTGGGGCGGGACGGAGGCGAGGAATGCAGGGGGAAAGGGGCTTGACGAGTCGGTGGTGTCGTTGTCGTCACCGTCGTCCTTATTGTTTTCGTGATGGAAGCCCGGGCTAGGGGTGGTGATGGCGTTGAGATAGGACAGCGTCAGGTCCATGGGACAGGTGACGACGGTCTCGCCCGGCTTGACGCCGGGGCCGCCCGGGGAGGCGCGGAAGGAGTTGCCGGTGTTGGGGTCGTCGTAGACCTCGACCGAGGGGTGGAGGGCGGCCCCGTGGGATGTGGCCCAGCGCACTAGCTCTTCCATTGTGGTGGGATGATGGGCGTCCGACGAGGATGGGTTCCGTCAGAAATGTCGGGGATGTCGGGTTCAATGCCGAACCCCTCCACGATGTGGCTAGAGCTTCTTTTTCACAAGTGTGTGTGGGGGGAGGGAGTGAGGAATGGAGAGAGATACAAGAGGTTGAGACGGGCTGGTCTGGGTTGAATGATTAACGTTCAGATTTTTACCTCCCCCCCCCCTTCTTCTCGGCCCTAGTGTCTATACAAAAGGTAGTGCGGGGTAGCAAAAAAAAAAAATCGGAGGTGAAGGTGAAGGTGGGGGAAAGGGTCTTCCCTTTCTCATAGTCCTGCCATCAACCCACGGCCACAGGCAGGCCTCTTCCAAGTTCAGTGGCCAAGTCGAATGGATTAACTTTCCTCTGCCAAGGATTCAAAGGAAACGAGCAAGGTACGGTATCGTACCGGGTATTTCCTTTTCTTGGTTCAGAGCATGGCTATAGCCTATTATCTGCAGCTCTCAAACCTTAAGGATAGTTCGATGGAGACTTGTCGCTGGCGAGTCACGTAACGAACCAAAACTGTCCAAGCCTGGATCGAGATTGAACCTCGCCCTGGCCTGCAAGTACGAGAGAGACCACCCGGACGCTGCCCTGCTGTCGCTCTGGATGAAAAGGTGAGGATAGAGACGCGGGGGAGGATGAATGTTGACATGTGGAAATGGCATAAACAACCCAACCCATCCCATAGATGAGAGATATAACTCCTCCAAAGCCGACGGTTCCGTATACGAGGTGGCGGCCAGGGACAGCCAGAGAGAGAGCCAGGGGGCCATGTTCCAATAGACATAGCGACCGAGCGAACATGTTCTCTCCTCTGACTGAATGGGGGGAGCAGGGGATCGTCTCAACTTCCCCACCGCTCTTTTCCCCCATCTCTCGGTGTTTAGTGTCAAGTTTAATTGTACGACAACCGCAAATCACTCCTACTCACCTCTTGTTGCGGTCCTTTCTCGCCGCGTTCCTGCGCCGCTCGAACCCGAAATATGGCATCCCGCCCTCCGCCCTTGGGCACCGGCGCCAACCCGCCGCGAACCATCCACCAGCTCCACGGCGCCACATTTGTACCCGCCGCGGCCGCTGCCGCTGCCGCCGCCGCCGCCCCCACCCCCCTCGTTCCGACCATGAACGATGATGCGGTAATGGTCTCCGGAGACGGCGACAACGACGACGAGGACGAGGACGACGGCTACGCCTCTGCCTCCGACGCCGTCGCGGGAGACGACATCTACTCCCTGACGCCGAGCGTCACAGACTTTGTCTACAAGCACGGTCGCAGCTTCCACCGCTTTCGCGAAGGTCGCTACCCCTTCCCCAACGACGCTCCCGAGCAGCGCCGCGAGCTCATGAAACACGACGCCATGGTGCTCCTCTGCGGCGTCCGTCTGCACTACGCCCCGCTCCGCAACCCGCAGAGGATCCTCGACGTCGGCACGGGCGTCGGCGCCTGGGTTGAGGAAAGTGAGTCCTCACCTTTTCCTTTGTAATCACTTGTTCGTATGCTGTGATGTGCTGCGAGTGCGGTGGACATTGCGGCTGTGCGGGTTGCTTACCATCGGCGATTCTGAATCGCTCATGTACGTGCAGTGGGCGACAAGTACCCCGGGGCCGCCGTTATCGGTCTAGACTTGAGCCCTATTCAGCTCCTGATGCAGCCGCCCAACGTGAGCTTTATAATCGACGACGCCGAAGACGAGTGGAACGACCCTCCCAATACGCTGGACTTTGTCCGCCTGGGAAACATGGCCCCGTCGATCCGCGACTGGCCGAAACTGTTCCGCAACGCATACACGTAAGGCATCACGTTCTGTTCCTCGCCAACTTCCATGTTCTTCTTCCTTCTCAGTCCCTGCCGGTTGTTCCCCTTGATTAGGCAACCTTTTTCCAACCCCGCGAACAGGTCTCTGAAGCCGGGCGGCTGGATCGAGCTCCACGAGTTCCGCTGGACGTACGGCTGCGACGACGACACCATGCCCGCCGACTACGGCCCCGCCCGCATGGTCGAGCTCCTTGACGAGGCCCTGCGACGCGTTGACACAGACATGCACGCCGCAGAGCGGAACCCGGCGCGCCTCCGCGACGCCGGCTTCGTCGACATTCGGCATACGGTGAAGAAGGTGCCCGTCGGACCCTGGCCCAAGGACGACATCAAGAAGCTCATCGGCATGCTGACACAAGACGTCGTATACGAGGGCCTCGAGGCCATCACGCTTCGCCCTTTCGTCGACATCCTGGAGTGGTCTCACGGCGAGGTCGCGAGCTTCCTGGACGAGGTGCGAAGAGACCTCGAGAACCCTTCGGTGCATTCCTATGTTTACTTCCACATTCTCCTCGGCCAGAAACCGCACAACTTATAATTCAGTCACATGTTTTCCTCACACTGGTGTTTCGGCGAGGGGTTTCTGTTTGATGGGCTGCTGGTTTGCGGTTAGTAAGGGCCTTGACTAGGAGTACCGGTCGGAGATACCATGGTAACTAAGGCGCATCATTTGATCTTGGCCCAAGGGTTTGAAGCCCTTAATACTTATAAAGCGATATATAGAACCTAATAAGAAAGGAACATGTTTCTGTCCGATCGGGCGCCGAAGTTGGTTCGGCTGTGTACTCGTACTTGTCACAGCAGAGGGCTCGGTTCATGAAGGACGACCCTCAACATGCCCATCGGCAATCGGGTTTACAGCGTTTCTCATGCTTTATTGGAGATTGAATGATAGGATGCTGTGTTGTCATGCGCTCTGGTGCAACTCGTTCCGTGTCGTGCAGTGTGAACGACGACCTAAGCCTACCCCAGAACGAAGAGGCCCCCCACGGCCGAAAATATGGTTTTCGAAACCAAATAACGGCCCTTGTTGCACTGCATGGCGGGGTGAGGGGTTGGTGTTGTGATGGAGTTAGCTGCAGGCGGAGCTACTGCTGTACATGCATGCGTTTCCGCGCCAGAGTAATGTCGGGGGTGCACGAGTACCTGGCCGTGGAGCGAGCTGGGCGGCAGGGCAAAAGGTTGAGGGGCGGGTGCAGCTCGAATGTGGTGTCAGGCAGACTTGATCATTGTCCATCTCGGCATTTGCTGTAGCCAGCGTCGTGCAACGAGAATGATTGCCCGTCGAGTAGGGGTCGAGGAAGTGCGCGGGTTTTCGAGCTGTTGCAAAGACTTTGCCATGTTTTCCTTGTGATAATGCAACAAAAGAGCTCAGAGAGGACCGCCATCGTAGAGTGGGTGTGGTGTGATTGGCAGTAGGGTGGTTGAGTGCGGTAGCCCAGTAGGAATGGTCTTTGGCACCTTGCCGTACGATTCTCAAGGCTGAGCAATGCGGGCTGGGTGGGCTGTCTTCTCACCGACTCTTTCCAGGGTGTCGATAGAGCAGAGTGCATGCGTGACTGATCCGGCCGTTCGGGTTGGTTGCGCATTGAGGGGGAGGGAGGGGAGATGGCAATGCGACGTCGACGAGCTGAAGCATCGAGGAGAGACGGAGCCCGCCGTCATGCGCTAGGAGGTGCAAGAGTGCCTGCCACCTGTGTGAGAGGACCGAATTTTGGTGTCTAGATAGTTGTTGGGTCCTTGACGAGCTACTTCAAGTGTTCAACGGCGATGGGCGTGTCGTATGCTCACTCCTCGAGAGAATGGTGAAGAGAGAATAAATTGATCTTCCATCACCGGGTGGCGCTGTGGCGGCGGCCAAGGCGCGTTGGTTTGAAAGGGGGGGGGGCGTGTGTGTGGAAGTGTTCGTCTGTCTGTCTGCCTGTATGACGGCAGGAGGAAGCGGTAGGCGGCAGGCGGCAGGCGGCAGGCGGCAGGCGGCAGGCGGCTCGGAAATGAGAAGGTGCCGCTGGATGTACTTGCCGTCGATGGACTGATGACGTTCCAAAGACGTTGCGATAAAAAGCCATATGGGTGGACGGACCTACACGTATAAGGAAATAAGAATATTACCTAGTGAATCCAAAACTACCTACCTACCAGAGTGCCCGGTAAAGTCTAAGTACCTAGGTAGGTAGGTAGATAGGTAGGTACCTTGCCTCGGAGCCCAAAATGTGGCATGCAGGGTCACTACTAGGTAACATGCGGTCTCGGGCATAAGCCTCATTGCTGCAATGCTACCGCTCATCAGCAGCCCCGACCTCCTCGAACCACATTTGATACGGGGTCGGACGGAGTCGTGTAACAGCGAGTACCGGGCTGATAGCTCAACCGCATGGCTCTGAGACGGACAAGGGACCAACAAAGTGCGGAGGGGACGACTAAGGTACGGTTACATACACGTGCAGAGCAGAGCAAGGATTGCTTTCCTCAGCAGTATTCGCCCTCGCCTTGTGGCGTTCCACGTTAGGTTTGTAGCTATGTAGGTATGATGAGTACGAGTAGCTCAGCGTGCTCGTACGACAGGGACATGGCCGACTGTTTTTCCCTGCAATACCGCTGCATACGAGCTTCCGAAAGGTGACACTTGGACACGAATGAATATTACGGCATCCCCCCAAAACCAGACAGACCTGGGCTTTGGGTGGAAAATGACGAGATGAGGCGAGGCATCACCTTACCGAGGCAAATACCTGCCTACTTAGGTAAGCACTTGGGCAAGGTAGGTAGGTACCGGTAGGTAGGTACCTTGCGTACCAAGGTACGCTCCTTTCCTGGGTGACAGTGACCTGACGTTAGCTGACCGTTCGCGGCCGGCCCCGCTTGGCCGTTACCCGCCCCGAAGGTACCGGTCGTGAAAGGGCCCTTCTCACTTCTACCTATTCTCTCGACCTAGGTTATTGCATGTCAATGCGTGTTGTGCACATGGCAAGGTACCTATCTGTAGACTTGAATTTTATTTCTATTTTTACTTTTGTTTTTGTTTTTCACCATTTCCCCCCAGCTTCCTCATTTTGGTCAGGAGTGAGCTTGGTTGCGTGATGTCAAACAGGTCTTCCAAGAACAAAACTGCATAATTATACGGGTGCTTTGTCTCTTCCAAGCTTCAATCATGTATACGGAACGGAGTACCTCGCCTATCTCAGCGAAGGTAGTTAGACTCGACTCCAGGCGCGCCCATTTCCTATCCTTTCTTCCCCCCCCCCCCCCCCCCCCCCCGTCAGAGTCGTCTCCTGCTTGTCGGCAGACACGGCAGGATCGTCCCATGGTGGCTTCCCCAACAACATGGGCAACCACCCTCGCCTGCCTTCCTGCCTTCCTGCCTGCCTTCCTGTCCGTGCTCCTTCCTACATTGTTACCGTCGTACAGTACGGACATCACCCCCTCCTCCCCTCCTTGCTCATCACCTTGCTTACAGCTTTGTCCCATGCCGTGGTCCTTGTTCGCCTTCCTCGTTTCCCTCTCGCCGGTTCTCAGTCCGCCACGCCCCATCCTGGCTTCAAGAACAAAACCCGTGCATCATCCGCCTCTGTTTCTTCTGATTCTGCCTCTCGTTATTGTCCTCAAGTCTGCGGGTTTAATGCCATAGATCATTCAATTGAGCTCCCCTTCGGTTCCTCTGTCCCAATTATCAATTCAACACCAATTCATCTTTCTGCACACGCAATTGAACCTCGTCGTCATGGCCACCCCAAAGGAGCCAGGCCGTCAGTTCTCTTTTGGCGCTTCGGCGCACCGAAGGAGGCAGATGAGCACTATGCATGACGCGGGCAATCATTTTGGCCCAGCTCTTACTGTAAGTCATCAACCGTCTCCGTTCCATCGTCGACTCCCCTCCCCGTCTTCGTATGCCTCAGTACCGCCGTCTTGTCCACCGCTTTTCCAGCTTCGCTCCGGAAATTGAGCTGCAACCTTCCCCGAACCCATTGAACCGCACCTCTGGCGGTTATAGTTGTCCAGTGTGATGACATCCGTTGAGGCGACGTCCCAAATCGCGGCCCGACCCAAGACCTCTCCTCAACTAACACGGGCCTGATAGACTCTCTATTGTGGTATCTCGGCCGTCTTTGCTGACTCCCACACCGCCGTTATCGCCCTGGCAATCCACGACACCGTCTACCTGGTCGACTTCACGGTTAAGTACATCAATCTTGACGATGCCACACAAACAGGCAACGACGCCATTGCCGACTATGTCATCAACACCCTCGAGGATTACGAACATGCAAACTTCGCCAAGTTCATCGGTGCCGGTCTTCCTACGACCCTCAAATACATGAGCCAGTCTCTGTGCTCTCGTCTATGGCTGGACCTTGACATTGTTCCTGTTGTCTTGCGCCCCGATGACGAACACAAGGAGAAGAGCTTCTGGGACATTAAGCGCGTTGACGAGCAAGCCGACTCGATGGCTCGCAAGTGCATCATGTAAGACGCCTTCCTCCTCTCAATCAGCACTTCACAACTCGACAGAACCAACCGCTAAGAGCTCATCTGCAGGAACTTTGGTCCCTCACTGGTTCCACTGCTCCAGGTTGGCTGGAGAGGCATTGTCCAGACCGACGCCGGATTCCGCGTGCAGCTCAACACGGTTCAGAACCACAAGGACACTTGCGGCGCCTCGACCTGGGATGCCACCATGTTCTATGCCAAGAAGCTTCGCGCGAACAAGATAAAGATCGCCTTCTTCAGTAGTACCCCGCAGGGAGGTGGTGTCGCCTTGATGCGGCACGCCCTCGTCCGGTTTGCGCGTCTCATCGGCGTTGATCTGACTTGGTATGGTACGTTTTTTTATCCAGCAGGGAAGATGACTGCTTGATCCGCGGAAAATCGTATGGAGCTGACATTATAGCTAGTGCCCAAGCCCAGGCCCGGCGTCTTCAGGGTCACCAAGAACATCCACAACATCCTCCAGGGAGTCAACCATCCAGATCAGCGCGTCTCGGCCGAGGAGAAGCAGTCCATTATTGATTGGATCACGGACAACGCCAACCGCTACTGGCTTTCAGAGGGAGGCCCTCTGCGACCTCCCGAAGAGGGTGGTGCCGACGTGGTCATGGTGAGCTTTCTCCAATCCAATTCCCCGCTCTCCCTAGCCGTCACCTCCAAACCTACCTGCCCCTCCCCTCACGCGCAGAACCGACTGCCCCTCCATGGGGTGCATTCAAAGTGGGATGATCTCCACACGAGCTCTCCTCTATCAGGGACCGCCCCGCCCCCATCCGCATCAGAATGCGGTTCCTGTGCATCAGACATTCCGGGGCTTCGGTTGTGAACTGCGGCTGACATGTGTGCGCCGTCCAGATTGACGACCCGCAGATGCCCGGCTTGATCCCACTAATCAAGAAGATTACACCCGACCGGCCCGTCCTTTACAGATCCCACATCCAGATCCGCAGCGACTTGACTGCAAAAGCCGGGTCCCCTCAGGAAGACATCTGGCGCTTCTTGTGGAGCAACATTCAGCATGCCGACATGTTTATTAGCCATCCCATCCCCATGTTTGTGCCAAACACGGTGTCTCGGGAGAAGGTGGTCTACCTCCCAGCCACGACCGATTGGCTGGATGGCTTGAACAAGCATTTGAACAAGTGGGACACGGGCTACTACGGACACATCTACAACACTGCCTGCCGCAACCAGGGAATGACGGAGCTTCAGTGGCCAGCCCGCAAGTACATTATTCAGGTGGCTCGCTTCGACCCCTCCAAGGGCATCCCCACCGTGATTGACTCTTACGCCGAGTTTCGGCGTCTGATGGACGAAAAGGGCGAGACTAGCATCCCGCAGCTTGTCGTCTGCGGGAATGGCTCTATCGACGATCCTGATGCCAGCTTGATCTATGACCAGACCATGAACCAGCTCGAGAAGCACTACCCGCAGCTGATTAATGACTGCAGCATCATGCGCCTCGATCCCAACGATCAGGTTCTCAACACGGTCATCGCTAATGCTCACGTTGTCCTGCAGCTTTCCACCCGCGAAGGCTTCGAGGTCAAGGTCTCTGAGGCTTTGCATGCCGGCCGGCCTGTCATTGCCACCCGTGCAGGTGGCATCCCCCTCCAGGTCAAGGACAATGTCAATGGCTTCTTGGTTGAGCCCGGTGACTACAAGACCGTGGCAGGTCACCTCGTAGACCTCTTCACCGACGACGAGTTGCACAGGAAGATGAGTCACGCTGCTGCCACAGGCGTGAGCGATGAGGTGGGTACAGTCGGAAACGCACTGGGCTGGTTCTACCTTGCCGCCAAATGGGCCGAAGTGGGTGTCAGGCCCGGGCTGCGCGGTGATGAGCGCTGGGTCAACGACATGGCCCGGGAGGAAGCCGGCAAACCTTACACGGAAGGGGAGAACCGTTTGCCGCGGCAGTTCACGCAGAAGAAGGACATTGCCGTTGTCTCTGGAAATCCCAATGGCCAGGACGGCGAGAAGGGTCAGTAGAAGGACGCAAACCCCGAGCGACTATCTAGTGCATTAAGATGTCATGCGATTCTGTGGGCGGAGTCGGAACATTTGGATCTTGTCATGGAAGAGGGTTGGTTTTGCGACGGCGTGATGCTTGGACGTAGAGAGAGAGATGTTTGCTAGATGAAGATGCGCAACCCCACTGATTTGCATAATGCGGCTGCGGTGTTAGTGTTACGTATCTCAGCCGTCGCCGAGTTATTTTGTTTATTGGGCGAGTTCCACCACGTAAACGGATGTTTCGCAGAAAGTGTTCAAACGTGGCATCAAACAAAGCGAGTGAGCGCCGGGGTGACGACAGGTGAGTCACCCGTGACAGCGTGTGAAGGCACAGCCTGCCCCCCCCCCCCCCCCCCCCCCTGGCCGGAAGGTCCCGCTACAACATCTCGAGTGTCACCGCGAATCAGTTAGTTGGCGTGACTAGCCACGCATATGCAAAAAGTCCCTTCGACCCTGGTTTTTCTGGTCGCCAAACAAGATGGATCGATCCTTTCGGCTGATAAGCCAAACAGACGGTACGTAATCTTTCCACCTTTCTGCCGGTTTAATTCCTCACTCATCCCCTCCCCCGGTGACCAGACAATCCTGCTTATCCTTTGGCGTTTTGCTCGGGTGGTTTCTTTGCGTTTAAAAGGCTAAAAACGCTACGATTCAATAAGTGAACCAAGATGGTCCACCTGATCTCGGTCAGCGCCTTGGCGCTGTTCAGCGTGGCTTTATCTCCGACCACAGCCGGCCTCGTGTCAGCCGAGCCCTTTTCGCTGCGACAACCACACTCGGACGAGTCCCACGCATACCCGCCATCATCGTCGTCGTCGTCGTCACCTTCCGGCTTCGCGCCGAGCCCCGAACACGCTCGCGAGAATGCCGCATACGTTTTCAACGAGGTGCACTCAGCCATGCGGCAGTGGGGGTCCTCGGTGTACCACAACGGCATGGGGCTGATCCCCGCGACGGTGCCAAAGGGTACGCTGATGTACCACGGCACCAACTCCAACAGCACGCCCGAGGGCTACGAGTGGCTCGCATTCGAAATGGAGCATTCCGAGAACTTTGCCAGGAGCTGGAGGGGGCGCCGCCCGCCGCCGGGTCGAGGTGGGGGTCCACACGGCGGCCGGCCGGTTGACCCGACGGTTCAAGGACAGAAACCTCTCGGGGGGGAGGACGACGACGACGACGACGACGACGACAAGAGGCCTCCGAAGGGTCCCGGGAGGCCTGGGAGACCAGAAGGACCCGTCCGGGGGTACCTCCACACGTACCGCGCGAACCGAGACCTGAAGCTGCTGTACATCGACGGCATGAGCGCGGGAAAGACGGCCATGGGCACGCTGGATACGCAGGACTATTTGCTGCGTGGGTTCGACGACGCGCCCGGGTTCGGAGAGCTCGACCGCGCCAGAGACATCTGCAAGATTGTCAAGGCGTGGGGCCTCGACGGCGTCATCAGGATGGAGATCGGGTTCGAGTCCATCTACTGCGACTTCTTTGACGGGTTGGACCTCGTCTCGGTGCTGAGGCGCCCGTGGACGGACCAGGTCGAGGGGGAGCACGGGATGGACTTGTTCGAGTGGGCGAGGGCCGCCGGCCAGCGGTACGACGGCATCGGGGCCGGGAGAGTGAGGTTGGACTTTGGCGGGATGGTGAGCGCGCTCTGGTACCCCCTGAACGTGACCAACCCGAACGGGCGGAGGGACATGCCAAGGTTGGGACACCCCGCGGACGGGGAGAGGGCGGTGATTCTCGGGAGGGTCGAGGAGATCGTCAAAGGGGCGAAGCGGGCAGGGGGAAAGGTCGACTGGCAGGGCATCGTCGACATGATGGTCTCGCGGTACGCCGACCGCATCGAGGCGCTGGCGGACGAGGGCGAAGACGGCGGGGACGAGGCGTTCCTGGGCCAGGTCTTGATCGTGACGAACTCGTTCGTGGACTACCCGCGGGACGCGTCCGACTTGGCGGCGGCGGCGGCGGCGGCGCGCGGAGAGGAGGAAGGCTACGTCAAGGACGCGAAGGAGCGGTGCGCCGCGAGCCACCTCGCGCCGGCGAGGGTGTGGAGGGACGAGTGGACGCCCGAGGACGGCATGCTCCACGCCGCAGTGTCCGCCGTCGCGGAGCGCATCTGCGGGGACCTGTTCGGCGTCCGCGGCCTCGTGCTCGAAGCGGCGCCCGCGCTGGCCGGCGCCTTCTCGCAGGCCGATATCCAAGCCGTCGTCGCGGCTGCCCGGGACGGCGACGGCGACGGCGACGGCGACGAGGACGAGAAGCTCGGCGACGCGGTCCGGCGGGGCCGCGCGGCGATCAAGGCGCTCAAGAGGGACCTCGGGTGGACCGGCTGGAAGAGGTGCAAGCCCGGGTGCGGCGTTGGCGAGGTCTGCTTCATCGCCATGTGGCCGTTCGGTTACCTGGAGGACCACTTCCGGCCGAGCTGCCACAACCGGAGCGTCATGCTCGATCGGTGGCGCCCGGGCGGCGCCAACGTCGGGTATTGGGACTGGGAGCCCAGGAGTGTGTAAAGACGGTCGGGCGGGCTGTTCATGCTTGACTATACGCGAACTGGCGGCTTGAGTTTCGTGTTATACTTTTCATTCTTTTATTTTTTATTTTATTTTTAGCCGTTGTTTACATCAGCGGTCGTCTGCACCGTTTGCGAATGCGACGTGCTCGTCAAAGTCTGTGGCAGATGCCATGGCAATGTAATAGTTCGTGGGCAACGACACTGTGACAACAAGAGCGTGACGATCGACCCATGGCTTTTGGAGATGGGGAGTTCCTTCTCGTCGAGGCCAAAGCCGGGGAGAGGGTTGTTTTCACCGTCTGGCGAGATATCTATCCCTCCACCCGCCCCTAGGGACCTCCTCCTCCTCCTCCTCCTCCTCCTCTTCCGCTGAAGCGGCCTCACGAACGAGGCATGGGACAAGCTCGCACCGCCCCCCGCCCGTGGTCTTGATGGTCTTCCAACCCAGCATGGCCGATGCGTGCATGCTCTGACGGCCCGCGGAGAAGGCATCGTCGCCCTGAGCTCCTTGGACGGAAAAGACTCTCGCGACTGGCCCGGCCGCGCCCGAGACGTGTAGTAACCACACAAGGAAGCTCGTACGTTGTCTGGCCCAAGATGACGAAGCCCCCTTTCTCCCCGTTTGTCAGCCCGTGATCGCGCCGCGGAGATGTAGACCTCGAGTTCGTCCAAAGTTGCCAAATCCAGTCAGTCCCCCACCCACCACCGCCCCCTCCGTCTCCAAATTTCGCCTCCTTGGAACGGGTAGACCCGATGATACGGTCCACACGGTGACCGGCAAACCTAGACTCCAACGGGCGGATTGGTGCTCGACGAGCTCACAGCTCGCACCTCGGACATCTCGCTATAGCGAGACCTGCGAGGTATGGAAGGGCGGGACTAGAGTGGCATCATGGGCTGAGCCGCGTGCGCCCTTCTTATTCGTAAAGGGTTGGTTTCCCAGCGAGTGGTTGAGTCCCCCCCCCCCCCCCCCCCCATGAAAACTGTCGGACCACCGGCATGGATCCCGTGCCCATGCAGGATTACTCGGATCCCTTTCCGCTGGCGATCGGAACACCTACCCCGTAACCGCCCTGGCTGATTTCTGAGCGGAGGACGGCGTCTTGAGCCTTTCCTTCCCTCTTCTTGTGCCCTTTCGCGTGTGTCACGAATGGTACGAGGTTGAGGGCATGGAAGGGTTGGCATGCGAAAGGAAGGCTTCTTGCTCCGGACCGTTTCCTTTCCCACCCATCCCTACGTGCCTCTCTACCACCTCTGCGGAGGCGTTCACCCGCACGCGGAAAGGCCGGAACACACAACGAATAAAGCAAATAAAATCAAAATGATGGGGGAGAGGGGGTGGAAAGCACATGTCCCGGGAATTCCCTCTTTTCGACTTAGGTATATCGGCGCTGTACCATGTCAGCCGCCAACGTTGTGTTTTCTTAGGCCTGGGCATAACCCGGTGTTTGTTCCTGGTTGGGGCTTAGGGGCCGTTGGAGTAGGGTTAGCGTCCGCAGCGCCTAGAAATATCCAAGGGGGCCGATGCCGGTTTGGCGAAGGGGTAAAGATGGGTATGCAGCACAGGGTCGCTTACAGTTTCGAACCCGTTCGGGACCCTGACATCAGGGCTTGTGACTGTACCGGTAGACCACCACCGCCTCGACTGAACTGATGTAGCTCACTCAGCACGCCCCGCTGTCAGGCCAGGTTCTGTCATCATCGCTGCTTTCGTGCCTGTTCGATATGTTTATCCAGAGGGAGGAAGAGGACGGGGGTGATGTGAGTCCGTCTCGCCCATAGCGAGGGGTTCCTCGTTGATGATCATGTTTTCCCCCGCCGATCTGTCTCCATCTTTTTTATTTTATTTGTTGCATCATCGACTGCCCGGAGTGTCTTGTCTTCTCGAGCCCTCTGAGTGACTCTCTGCTAGCGGCGACGAGTCTCAAGGGCGCAAGACCAGGAGGAGACATTGCCCATGCGGCTAGCGACGCTACGGGACGCGCATAGATGAGCCGCGAGGGTGACGGGGGGGGGGGCGCTGGAACAGGAAAAATAGTGTAGACCCGTTGTTAAACCTCCCCCAAACCGCTTCGCCTAGGCGAGATTGCAATCGACGAGCGACGCAAAATGTCTCTGGCTGTGTTGCGTCGCACAACCGGCGCCCACGAGCGATTCTCACGGCAGTGCCGGTGCGACATTTGTCTTTTGAGCCCAGTGCCGCCTCGTGTCTTCTTGTTTGTGGAAAGATGGCCCGTCTTTGCTCTGCACACCTCGTGTTCTGCCATCCCTTGGCTCGCTCGTCCGTCCGGCGGGTGCGATACTGACGGCTCAGACAAACAGCCCAGACAGAAGTGCCTCATCCAAGTATTGCATTCTTGTCCTCGGACGTCAACGCCAAAAGGGGAATCTCGTGGTCGGCTCACAACCATTGTGCTATGTATACTACAGTCAATACGTCTACTGTCTGACACCTCGTCTGCGGTCCCAACTTCTCCGACCGTGTCGGGATGGACTCGGCTTTGATAGCCGGCTTTTTAGCGCGCTGTCGGGAACCACTGATGCGCTCTCTCTCTCTCTCTCTCTCTCTCTCTGCATTCGTTGGGTTTAGCCTCGAGTGAGGCATAAACCCTCAGACCGCGCGAACGCGAGGTGTCAAACCATATTGCAGCTCGCGTCGCATCTGCCGGTGCTCAGAGCACGGAGCACGTTGGAATCGTTGGCATGTGAAGTATCGACGCTCTAGCATCTGATGTCTTTTTGTGTCAGTATTGTAGGCCGACCGCAGTCTCTGTATAGTAGTAATGTCAACAAACGGCACTTCATTTGCCGGTGGAGAAGTTGGAGTTGCCGCCTCCAGAGTGACGCAACTGTCTTGCAGGCCAGCAAGTCACTCTCACCCAAGGCGGCCGAGTCGTCAAAGACGGAATGGGGTGACCCCCCGGCCGTTGGACATCCCCGCCGTGTGCACGCGGTGCCGCCTCCCCCCACCCCGCGGAGATGCAACATCTATACAACGAGCGGGTGTGGGCATCCCCGATATCAGGTCAGGCCATCAGCAAGAGGATCATGGCTTTTTTTTGTGGAGGCCAGAGAGAGAGAGAGACGATCCAGTGGCCTCTCGCGCCGCTGAGCGAGTGAGGGAATCGCCGCGGAGAGACCATCGAGGTGACGGATATTTGTCGAAATGGCCCACGTCGTCCCATGAAGAGACGGTGCAACCCGTCGCGGGCAGCAGCTTTGTGTAAGATAAAAACCTGGCTGGGAGGCCCTCCCATGCTTTCTGAAACGACACGAAAGAACTCAGTATCCAGACAAAGATATCAGACACTCTTCCCGACCCTTCATGCGTACACACAGACCATAAGAAGACTTCAGACTCCCGACTGCCCGCGCAAATTTGCTGCAGCATATCGTCAACGTCGTCATCTTAACAGACACCTTTGCGACTCTCACCTTCAGTGCATGTTGTACTTCTCCCTCAAGACATCCCGCCTCCTGCCGCAACCGGCTCGTCCTGCTCAGCGCATCGGCTGATTGTTCTCCGCGTCAGACGCCAGAATGGGCCTCACCCAAGACCAGATCAACATCGTCAAGTCGACGGCACCCGTGCTCAAGGTGCACGGCGAGACCATCACGGCGCTCTTCTACAAAGACATGATCGACACTCACCCAGAGTTGAAGAACATCTTCAGCCTCCGCAACCAGGCCTCGGGCGAGCAGCCCCGGGCACTTGCCCAGTCTGTCCTCGCCTACGCCACCTACATCGACGACCTGCCCAAGCTCAAGGCCGCCGTGGAGCGCATCGCCCACAAGCATGCCTCTCTGTACGTCCGCCCCGAGCAGTACGACATCGTCGGTACCCACCTCATCAAGGCCATTGGTGAAGTCCTAGGCGACGCCCTCACTCCCGAGATCGCCGAGGCTTGGACCGCGGCCTACGCCCAGCTCGCTCAGGTCTTTGTCGGTCGCGAGAGTGAAATGTACCGCGAGGCCGATCCCTGGACCGACTGGCGCAAGTTCAGCATCATCCGTCGCATCAACGAATCCGATTCCGTTACCAGCTTCTACCTCGCTCCCTCGGACGGTAAACTGCCTCTGCCAAAGTACTTGCCCGGCCAGTACATCTCCGTCCGAGTTCCCGTGCCACAGCTGGGCGGCATTACCCAGCCGAGGCAATATAGTCTCAGCGATGCCGTCTCCAGGGGCGATTACTACCGTATCAGCGTCAAGCGCGAGGCGACAGTCGTCAACGCGCCACAGGACGACACTAACAAGGGTCTGGTGCCCAGTCTAGTCTCCAACCTGCTGCACGACAGCTACCAGGCCGGCGACGAGGTCGAGGTGTCTCACCCGCAGGGTGATTTCTTCCTCGACACGGCACAGGCTGACAAGGCGGATGTCCCGCTGGTGCTGCTCTCGGCAGGCGTCGGCGCAACCCCGCTCATGTCCATCCTCAACACGGTACTGGGCCCCGAGTCCAAGACGCCAAACCGGCCGGTTAAGTGGGTACACGCGGCGCGTAACAGCGGCAGTCTGGTTTTTGCCAAGCACATCCGAAACCTCACCCGCGAGCGGGAAAATGTCAGTGCGCACATCTTTCTGAACGAGGTCAAGCCAGGCGACCAGAAAGGACAGGAATACGACTTCGAGCAGCACCTCGACCTGACGAGACTGCCTCAGGAGGACCTCGGCCTTGCCGACAATAGAACCGAGTATTATGTCTGTGGGCCCAGAGATTGGATGCTCAAGGTGAGACTGGTGCTCGAGGGCATGGGTATTGAGAGGGGGAGAGTGAAACTGGAGCTGTTCGCGACTGGTGACGTCGAGCAGTGATGAGCGACCGAGATTCGAAGGTTGGATCGGACGACAGTATGGTCAGAAAAGAATCAATGGTAGGGATCTTGCGAAAAAGATGACACAGCGGGGTGGCAGTCTGGAAATCGGGGGGGGTTTTTTTTTCTCGTGTTTCTCTTGGTCTTTTCTTCTTTTTAGTTGACCGCGTGTCTCGCTTGATTCGAACAGATAGAAAGATACCTCTCAGAAATTCTCCGTTTGTTTTATCCGAGGGGGAAATTTTTTTCAAAAACTTTCGTTTAGGTGAATAAGTGAAAGGTTGGAATCGTTTCTTTTCTTTCCTTTTTTCTTTCTTTTTTTTCTTTTCCTTTCTCTCTCCCTCTCTCTCTGTCTCTCTAGCGACCTTGCCTTCCCTCGGTCGTGGGGGCTGAGCGTTTCTTTTTCTCAGCTGGGTCGTTTCGGGAGGACAGGTTCTGCGAAGGACTTTTCTACCGTGAAATTCTCTGCACCTTCTGCCCTCAAACAATGCAACTAGGCTTCCAGAAGCAGAATAGAATTTGGAATTCGTTTCGAGTGGATAAGTTGACGGGGCTCGACGAATGATGTTGATCTGTACCCGTTAGGTTGAGGAAGAGCAAGCGGTTGTTGAGAAGCAGGTGCCTGTTGTTGCCAAGGAGCTTGTGTGCACGAACAACTATAACAAGTCAAGTAAGGCATACGCCGTTGAACTGTCATCTCATGCCATGGCCATAGGAGGCACAGGTATGCGGTGCAGGGAGGAAGGACGGCGAGGGATCGAGCTGGCGATAAACCTAGCGCGACACAAGCGAAAGGTCTCGTTCTTTGTAGACTTTTCTTTTTTCGCAGCACCGAAAGGTGTCGAGAAACTTGGCTGGGCATCCAGATTATGCATCACGACGACGATCCTCGGGGCCAACTGTGTCAATACACGGCGCCGGGGCTGCCTTGTTCCCCGAGCGGGAGCTTGCGCGAGCACGGCTAGCTTCCGGCAGAGCGGGCAACGGACGAAGCAGGGAGAGCGTCGCCAAGAATGCGGACATGGGGGCTGGGGACCCGGCGATCCGACGAAACTGCGATGAAGCTGACGCGATGATGCATCAAGATCGACATGGGTGTACTGTCGGACAATTGTGAATGCAATTCGATCCCTCGTCAATCGGGCTCTGGCCGTACCGGAACCAGGTCCCAATGCGAAATATGACAAAGAGCCGACGCTCAACGTAAGGGCGGAGAAACAAGGCTTCGAAGGCAGTGGGAGAAAGGCTACTCTCCTGCTGGTCGACGAAGCGAAGCCATGCCAAAGCAAGGAATGGTCAGGTTGGACTCGGGTTAGCACTGTTGGGGTAGAGTCGACATTGTTGAACTATGACGTTGAAAGGCGGGAAGAGTTCGCATACCGCAGTCGTCTCGACGAGATGGACGTGAGGTCGGAGGAAGCAGACAGAGTCGCATCCAACGGTGCGAGGATCGGAACGACCGTGGACTGGATCGACCCAGGGTTCACCATCGGCGCAATTGGACGAGGCCACGTGCCCGCGGAAGAACGGGAGCCCGAGCCCGGCCGTCGAGAGTGGAGGCAAGAGTAAAGACAAGAGTACCTAGGTACCTACCTACCTACCTACCTACCCACCTAGGTAGGCAGGTACGATACTACCGGTATGGTATGTGCTCGGGAACGGAAAGTGAGATCCGGACAGCCGGAGAAGGCACTGAGGGGTCTTGCTGATCCAGGGGCAGGAAGGAGTTGTTGTTGCAACCCGGGAGGGGCAGGCACAACGGGGAGGGGCAAGAGAAGCAAGTGCGAAATGATTTGCCCCAAGCAAGAAGAAATACATAAGTGGGAAGGTGGGTAGATAGGTAGGTAAGTACTCCGTAGGTAGGCAGATATGGGTAAGTACCTTCCTGGGTAACTACTAAAAAGGAAGGATCGATCCCCCGGCCCCGGCCTCCGGCCCCCCTCCTGCCGTCCGCGGATCCGTCATCCGAAAAAGGGTACGTACCTTTGTCGGGGGATGCGGTTCTGCCCCGCCCGTTGTTTCTGTGTCCACGCCCCTGTACGGATGCTGTGCCGTTTCCCCCTCCCTCTCGTCATCTCCCATCATCTTCATCTCCCACGAACATACCACAAATATGTGCTTCCGATGCTCAGGAATGCACGTCAATGGGGAGGCAAAATGGAAGCAATGCGTCTCTTGACCCTCCACACCCCTCGAACTGATTTATCTTTCCTTTCCTCGCCTCAGGTCAGAGGGGCCCGAGGCCACGGCGTCGACTGGGGTTGTTTTCCCCGTCCATTTGACACCATCGGTTTCTTTCCTTTCTCAATCCCCTTTCTTCTTTGGCTCCTCTTCTTGCCTTCTTTCCCGCGGCTCCATTCCGCGCGTCCCGACCTACCATCAGTTCCATCAATTACCCCCTCTCATGCCACCGATTGACTCACACGCCATAGCTACCGACTGTCACAATTGACTTTTCATATCGACCCACGCCACCCTGCTCGATGGATCTCCGGATCAGACCCTGGGGTTCATAGGACATCCCGGACACTTGCCGAATCATCTGATCTCTCACACACGCACGCCTACGGCGCCGAGCATACTTTGGCCGCATCCATCATCGTCATCCCAGGGGGCGAAATACACTCATGAAGCGCCGTGGAATGCACGCGAGGGGTGGACTTCTGGAAGGGTCGGTTACATTCCGCTGCTCTGCTCCCCACTCACCACCTGCTAACGCTCGTTGCCTTTTCGAGGAGCCCAAATTATATGCATTTTATTTATACCGGGCGATTCTGGAATGCCGGTACTCGAAGTCTATCCATGCATCACGAGCCATCGCCTTACAAATCCTTGTCACGAGGCATTCAAACATTGACCTAGACGGGGGTGGGGACTGGATTTCAATGCCACCCACACGCCCCGTTGCCTGTACCCCCCCGTTCGATCTCCAGCCTAGCCCTCACATTCTCTAGCAAATCTAAATGAACAAACCAATGACTGCAGTTTTTCGGTCTAAATGCGCCGGTATTCTGCTCTTCGCCGACTCTCGCGAGCTTCGCCGAACCTGACGGCGAAACGGGAGACTCGCTGCCCATGGAGAACAAGACCGAACCTTCAGCCCACTTGCTGTCGCTCGGTCATTGGCAGCCCAGTCACGCCTCTGAAGCCCATTTTGGACTTATCCGTAGCCACTATTGGCCACTCACCGCCCATATGGCTCGACAAATGTCGCAGCTCATTGGTCTAGGGTTCCAACTTCAACGCCTCTGTGGGCACGGAACTGAATAATCGAGCCGTCGTCTTTCGCAGGATAGGTGACCCGTCAAACATGCCTTGGTGAGTCTCGGTTCGTCAGCACGGACAATGGAATGATCCGATCACCCATTCCGTGGGACGGCCCGCATTTGTGCAACTGACACCGACCCTAACGAAGCGCGCTCGCTGCGTGCTGGCGGTGCCGCCCCTTCGTTCAAACCCTAAGCAACTGGATTTCGGCCGCTGTTGCCTGAGAAATCGCCCTCAATAACATCCTAAACAAAGATTATCTTTCAGATCGAAGAGAAATACCAAACAATGGTCGGGAAAACGGCCCGGTCCAAGGCGCCATACTCTGGACGGTCCATTGCCCAGTCTCAACGTCATCTGGGGGTGACGTGACGCCAAGTCTTCTCGTCTCGGTCGACTTCTACGGCTCGGCGCGGGTAACTCTGGCTGCCATTGTCGACGGCCCTCCCGAGTAGCCATCAAGGGGGGCTGCCACGAGCTGGGCTCTAGGCCACGCCGCCGCACCCACTTCTTCATGTTTGGGCAACAAGACTAGATTCTGGTACCTGTTTCCCCCTCCCTTGATTTTTGCTACCCCCTTCGGCTATGCTTTGCAATTTGTCCCTAGTTTGGGGAATCTCAAACGAGCTTTCTATACCATCGGACAGCCTTTCTTTCTCCTATCCGCCGGCGATCAAGTTGAAATGGGTTTGCAAGACCAAACAGGGGCAGCCAGCTGGGCCGGAACACCAGCTTTCGTCGAGCTATCTGCGCCACCACGTCGTTGTCCATCTCCATGTCCGGATTCGAAATCGGTTTGGCGGGCGCCGCAAACCTGCCTGCAAGGGTTCGCCTGGAGGCATGGCGTCGAAGATCCTGGCTAGCTAGCATGCGGCCTTCCACACCTTGGAAGCTCTCCGACAAGCCGCGCTAGGGCTGCATTCTTCCCAATTCGGCACGCACCTCCAAGGGAACGCACGTTCCCCGCTGGTGATGGCGTTTCGACCAAACCTCTCGCGCTCCTCATCGTCGACATCGTCGTCCGCTTGACGCTCTACCGCGCCCGCCAACTGCCCGGCTACTACTGCGCTTAGTTGGGTTTCCCGCAAAAGAAAGAGACGGCGTCTTCCTGCCAACTTCTCGGCCGTATCCTTTATCGATCTAACTTGTCCGGGCCCATAAAGGGCCTTCTTCAACGGCCATTGATTGATTGCAAGGCTGCCTCCTAGCCCATGACGATGTCCCACCTCGACTCCCAATCGTGCGCCGTATCGCTTTCTGTCCGATGCAGATGCCACCACTTTGGCTCTGATTCGTCGATTTCGGATACGGGCTGCTTCGTACCACACCCGACGACTTCAAGAATGTGAGGGCGAGAGGGTAGGCAACACACCCATGGTGCTGGGACAGCAAGACTCCCGTTCCGTCGATGGCGGTCTTGTCTGGGGACATAGCGCAGTTTATTCGTGCCCTGAGCGCTGCATATCATCTCGCAATACCAAATTGCGCCCAACATGCGTTGCGGGGGATCCTGGCACGAACCAACCTGTCGGGCCCAGCTGATATTACCAACAAATATTTGCCACAAACAGATTGACAAACATTTAAGCAAGCACCGTCAGCAAAAACCGTCATCTTGACACGCATTTGGACAATGCCTCATATCTCATCAAACCTCGCCAGAACTATCTTTGGCCTTGATTTAAGCAGTCGAGTTCTGAGCTTACCGTAGCTCTTGGCTGAGTAGTATCTACTTGGCCTCAACGCTTCTGGGCGACAATGCAAACCCTTCAGTTCTGAAGCCGTCCTCGGGATTCGTCTGAATTCCGGGCCGTCCTTCTTCCAAGCCGGAAGCCTCAATGGGTCTCGGAGTGAGCTTCACGGCGACTCGGTGCACTAGACGAAGCCGTCGACAAGCCAACGGCCTAGGCGGTTCATACACATCCCGAAGGGCTTGCCTTTGAGGCCGTACGATGGCTCGATGGCCGATGCCGAAAGCTGAGATACCGGGGCCACGCAGTCCATCATCTGACCTGCCAAAGATCTTGCCGCGAGACGAGTCGTCCATCTCGAGCTTGAGGCTTGGTCCTAAGGGCTCACACCAAGGATCCGGTCATGTAACATGTGGTTGCCGCCGTTTCCTGAAGGATGTTGGATGGGATGACCACCTGGCACACCTATCGGCGAGCCAGGGTCACACCCACTTGTCCCTAGCCATTCCTTGGCACTCAGTCATCGACGAGATGGCTGCCCCTTCAGCTAGTACTTACTCCCTGCTTGTTCTGGGGTTCCTATCTGGCAAACATTCCATGCCGTGCGGTGGTGGGGGAAAGCTTCGACGGTGGTGGGTAGGGGGGTCAGACAGGCGCCAAGCCTAGTGGACATGGCCTGCCATGGTAAGCCAGAGTCTTTTATGTTTCCTCTCTCTTAAGATGTTTTCTTTGTCTGTCCCCATCTCACCTCGGTCTAACTCTCCCGATGCTTCGTTTTTCATGTTTCACATTCTCCATGGACAGGGACCCTGGCGGATCGATCGACCCCTTGCAACCGACCCCAGGCTGTCTAGTGCAGCGCAGCGCAGCTCTTCAGAGAGACTTGGCCGCTGTGCTTCTATTCTCGAGCTAGCGGGGTTTTCTTCTCCTAGACATCGTTCTCAACCCCTCGTAATGGACTTGGATCACACATGTCACTCAGGCCGTACCATCTTACTGGGTCACCGGGGAGGATACCCATTGGTTGGTTGCCAGGCAAGCAAGCGTCGCTGGTGAACACACACTCGACACCCACTTCCCAGTCCCATTTCCAGACCCCGGCCCAATTCTATCCTTCTGGGGCAGGTTAGTTCAGATGCCATCTCGTCCAGGTCTGATGCGCAAGGCCCAGCGTCCTCGCCCACAATAGCCAGTTTTACCTTCTCGCTCAAGGCTAGCCGGCGTTGGTCCAATGGCAGTGACTCGGCTATCCGGGTGCTTTTTCCCACTTGGCTTATGGTTGCGGCGAGGAATGGACCATCCTGGGTTTAGTCGATGCCGGTACCTTTCTACACGTCCACATCTCGTGGATGGTACTTTGCTCCCCTGCCGAGGGAAAAGCATTTGGGCAAACTTGTCTTTTTGTTCAGGGATCTAGCCCACTTCCCTGCCGTATGGATTCAGGCCTATTTGACTACACGCCTCCCCTCACCCCCCGACTTTGGAATTCCCTCGTAGATTATTCTTGTTTTGCAAACGCCGAACCATGGCAGTGACAATGTCTGACGGTCCGATTCGGAAAGCTTGCGACAGGTGCCACAGGCAGAAGCTCAGCTGTAAACGCGTCGGCGATGAAGCATGCGAGCGGTGTATCAGACTCAAGGAAGAGTGCACCTCGAGTCCTTCTTTGCGCTATCGCAAGCAAAACCAGCAAGGCTCGACTCGAGACCACTCACGAAAGCGTGTCCCGTCGCCCAAACGCCAACGGAAAGAGGGCGGCCGTCCAGTCGCCCACACTGATCTGTGTGAGTCGAGTGTCTTCAACCTGTCCACAAGTCCACCCCCCTCACTGACGTTATCTCTCTCGGGTAGCAATCGTCAAGGCACAAAATGTTGCTTCTGTCTGCAGTAACACAGGGTTCCGAGATGATGGCACCGTTTCGTCCGATGCTATGCTAGACATAGTAGACTTCGACTTCGGTTTTGGCGGCCACTCTGCCGGTCTCTATCAATCCGGTCCGAACCAGCAGCAACCGGTACAACAAGCCTTCGGCGGCAGCATGGACGCCTTGATACCGGATCATGGAGACACCATCGTCCACTCCTGGAGCCCCGTTCACTCTACAACATCGGACTCCGCATTCGCATCACCTATGGCTCCGGAAACAGGCTTCGCCGGCCGTGCCTATCTCGGAAGCCCTTCACCCTACGGGCACCTGTCAACATCCAGCGAGCTACAGGAACCGGCGCCACAGAGAACATCGAAAAGGCGTATCGGGCAAAGAGCGAGGCAGATCATGCTGCAGCCGTACGCTGGCGGCCACGGTTCATCGACGGAGGAGTGGATGCCTCGAATCACGGAAGTCAACTCCCGACTCTTTGAGCTTTCGTCGGATCTACCCGCTCAAATGGATTCTTCCGAGGAGCACGGCCGATCCAGCATGGCGTCCACACCCGATGACGGAAGCTCCACGACGGCGCCTTTCCCCATCGACGAGATGTTCAAACTCTCGCGTCACTTTGCGGACATTCTTGCAGAGATGTCTCCGCCGGCAGAGGTGGGATCTCCCGCAAGCGATGACGGAAGCTCCCAGCTCGCTAGACGACTCAACTCCTTGTCGGATCCGGCGACCTGTCTCTTCGTTCTCTCGACATATGTTCGGCTTCTGGACATGTACCAGAAGGTCTTTAGCTATATCCACTCGGAGCTAGCGCAGCTAGAGTCGGGCAAGCTGTTTCAGTCCTGGAAGCTCCCTGGCGTCACAGTGGGCTCGTTCGCAGTTGATTCGACGCCGTCGCTGCAGATGTCTCTTACAATCCAGCTGGCCGAGGAGTTTCTTCTACAGATGCGGCGAGCGACCACATCACTAGACCCGGCTCTGCGATCGGATAGTTCTTCAGTAGGCAGGGCATCTGACGCCACCTCCATGTTCTCTGGTGTAGTCGATGTCTCATTTCAGGCCCTGAAGAGGCAAGAAGAAAGTCTAGGCAAGGAGCTAAAGGAGCTACGCAAGGCGATGGAGTCTTTTCTTGACGGATGAGGACGAATTAGGGCGTATCCCTGTTGCATGGCGTGAGTTGTTCTTGGAGATCCCGCTTCAAATACTTGGCGGCAAGCGAGCGGATGGAGGAGTCATGTAATGGTGCTCTGGAGTCGGATGGAGTTGAGTTTAGACAAGAGGGGCCGGAGCAGCCTCAAACCATCCCGCGCGAGACAAAGGAAACGTCGTTCATGTGCAAGTACCCCCATGTTCTCCACGCGGTAAATGTGAACGGTGCCCAATTGCCCTCGTGCGAGGGTTGCGGAACGGGTCGCTCGTCCGTATTCTGGTTGCCCAGCTCCGTTTTCGTCGTTGTCCGTTCACTGCCTTCGGTTGCTCCTAGCGCCGAGACAGATCGCACGTCGTCCATCGTTGAAGAAGAGGCGCAACTTGTCAAGCCTCCCGGCAGTCGGTCCACGCCACCCTCCCGATTTGAGCTTGTGACGGCGAGCTAAATAGTCGGGCGCCGCGTTTGCTGGCGGCTGACCAACGCCGAACCCCGATGACCGTCTTAAGACATTTTTCGGCAACGGAAGTCCGAACCCACCCCTTTTTCTCCATATCCATCATGACCACCGCCGAACGTCGATCGAACGCTTCCACACGCCTCTCCCCTTGGCCATCGGCTCACCCCAGGGCCGTGGGAAACATGGTCCATGCAGACCAGCTGGGCTTTCTCCCTTGCTCTTTTTTATTTTATTTTTCCGACAGGGGTGGGGCCGATGCGTCGTCATGTATCGACGTTGTCTGGCAGGGAGAGCGAGCGCATCGCGATGCTGATATCACTACCGCTGCCGCTGCGCAGATGTTTGTCTATATATCCCTTGTAATCGCCCTGTCTGGAATGTTGTTGTCTTCTCTGATCATTACAGCTCTTCCCATTCTTCCCTATTCTTATCATTCTTGGACTACCCCCATACAACCATTGGACCTTTCCTGCCAACGTAGTGGACTTACACCCGAATTTGTAACATTATTTACCTCGTTTTTTCGTCTCCATCCCAATAATTCATAATTACTTTAGAAACACCTTAGACAGCAATGTCTGCCTACAAGAGACCCCAGTCCGAGCCCATTGCCATTGTCGGCACGGGGTGTCGGTTCGCTGGGCAGGTCAACTCTCCATCAAAGCTCTGGGAACTCCTCACCAACCCCAGAGACCTTACACAAGAAGTCCCGAAGAACCGGTTTAACGCCCAAGGTTTCTACCATCCCGACGGCGAATACCATGGGGCAACAAATGCCACCAAAGGCTACTTTCTTGAGCAGGACCACCGCGTGTGGGATGCTGGGTTTTTCAGCATCACCCCAAAGGAAGCCGAGGCCATCGATCCTCAACAACGCATTATCCTCGAGGTAGTCTACGAAGCTCTGGAATCAGCTGGATACAACCTCGAGAGGTACGCCGGGCGCAAGGTCGCCGTGTTTGCCGGCCTTATGACTGCAGACTACGATACGTTATGCCAACGTGACGACATCACCTCTAACCAATACTTTGCCACGGGCAACTCGAGAGCGATTCTCTCCAACAGAATATCCTACTTTTTCAACTTTCGCGGCCCCTCCATGACCGTAGACACAGCATGCTCATCGAGTCTGGTAGCTCTGCACCAGGCGGTGCTGAGTCTTCGATCCGGCGAATGCGAGATGGCCTGCGTGGCCGGCGCAAACATGATGATCACACCCGAACAGTTCATCAGCGAAGCCAGTCTGCACATGCTCAGCCCTACCGGAAAGTCTAGGATGTGGGATGTCAGCGCTGACGGGTATGCCCGCGGCGAGGGCTTCGCGGCGCTCTTTGTCAAGCCCCTGTCACAGGCACTGAAGGACGGCGACTCAGTCATCAGCATCATCAGAGAGACGGGCGTCAACTCGGACGGGCGCACGCAGGGCATCACCATGCCCAGCCCCATCGCGCAGGCGGAGCTGATCAGGGACACGTATCGCCGGTCCGGTCTGGACCCTCACTCCCCGGCAGATCGATGCCAATACTTTGAGGCGCATGGAACCGGCACCCAGGCGGGGGACCCCAGAGAGGCGCAGGCCATCTCCACGGCCTTCTTCGGCGACAGGGCATCGACCGTTGCCGAGAGCGAAGATCAAAAGCTTGTCGTGGGATCCATCAAGACCGTCATCGGCCACACGGAAGGTGCCGCGGGCTTGGCTGGGTTGTTGAAGGTAGTCCATTCCATGATCAACAACTCGATCCCGCCCAACCTGCACCTGGAGACGCTCAACCCTAGCGTGCGGCCGTTCTACGGCCATCTCCGCATCCCTGTCGATGTCGTCCCATGGCCCCAGGCCCCGGCTGGCCAGCCCCTTCGCGGCAGTGTCAACTCGTTCGGGTTCGGTGGCACCAACTCGCACGCCATCATCGAACGGTACGAGCCGAGCATCCACGATGAAGTCGCGAAGCACTTTGCACCAGGCTTGGAGATCCCGATCGTCTCGGCCGCACCGGCATATAATCCCGACGCGCCCAGTGTCGGGCTTCCCCTGGTACTCTCGGCCAAGTCGCAGAAGTCTCTCGTCTCAGTGGTCCGGTCCCTCCGCGACTTTGTGTTGTCGACTGACAAGTCGGCTGATGAAATCGCCTGGAACTGCTACGCGCATCGCTCGGCGCTGACATACCGCACCGCCGTCAGCGCCGACTCCCGAGACGGGCTCATCGCCGGCCTTGAAGGCCTTCTCTCCAAAGCTGGGTCGTCGTCGAACCCGGAGCTCGGCGTCCGCGCCAAGCTGGACGGCGGCAAGGTCAAGATCCTTGGCATCTTCACAGGCCAGGGAGCTCAGTGGTCGGGGATGGGCCGGAAGCTCTTCCATTCAAGCATTGTGTACCGCAAGACGGTCGAGAGCCTCGACGAGGTTCTCAAGAGATGCCCCAAACCTCCTGCGTGGTCGCTTGTTGACGAGCTCGTCCGCCAGGAGGACGCCACTCGCATCAACATCGCCGCTCTATCACAGCCTCTATGCACCGCGGTCCAGATTGCCCTCGTCGATCTCCTTTCCAGCCTTGGGGTCTCGTTCCATGCTGTCGTCGGCCACTCCTCCGGCGAGATTGCGGCGGCGTACGCCGCGGGCGTGCTCAGCGCGCGTGATGCCATGCTCATCTCTTACTACAGGGGCTTGTCCGCCCACCTCGCCAGCGGGAAGAACGGCGAGAAGGGCATGATGATGGCCGTGGGCATGACCCGCGCCGAAGCATCGGCCCTCTGTGCGCGAGATGACATCAAGGGCCGTGTCTGGGTAGCTGCCAGCAATGCCCCCTCTAGTGTCACCCTGTCGGGAGACGCGGATGCGGTGAAGGCACTCCAAGCCGAGCTGGCTGCGGAGAAGAAGTTCGCCCGCCTCCTGGTAGTCGACACTGCTTATCACTCCGCCCACATGGAGAAGCCAGCTGCCCAGTACATGGCGGACTTGGCTGGCTGTGGTATTGAGCCTAGACAACGGAACTCGACGGTCTGGGTCTCTAGTGTCTACGCCGACGGCACTGAGCCGAGCATCAAGGAACTCAAGGGCAGCTACTGGAGAGACAACATGGTCAAGGCTGTCTCTTTCCACGAGGCTGTTGGTCTTGCCCTCGCCTCCCAGGGCCCCTTTGACAGCGCAGTAGAAGTCGGTCCCCATCCCGCCCTAAAGGGTCCCGTACAGCAGACTGTCAAGGCCGCCACCGGTGGCGCTTTGTCGTACTCCGGTCTGCTTGACCGCAAGAAGGACGACAGGCATGCCTTTGCCGAGTTTCTTGGGTTTACCTGGAACTACTTTGGTACCAACGCCATTGACTGGAGGCCCCTCGCACTTAACTCCACGCAGCCCAACCTCCTGTCATCGAGAATCGAGTTGCCATCCTATCCGTGGGATCATAGTCAAATGTACTTCCGCGAGTCGCGCATTGCGCACCAGTACCAGTACCGCGAGCAGGGCCCGCACGAGCTCCTCGGTGTGCGCACCCGTGACGATACAGAGTTTGAGCTCAGGTGGCGCAACATCCTGAAGCTCGAGACTGTGCCTTGGATCCAGCACCACAAGTTCCAGGGCCAGGCACTGCTCCCCGCCTCCGCCTACTGCGTGCTCGCTCTGGACGCCGCCAAAGCCGTTTTGAACGGACGTCAGGCTTCGGTCGTTGAGCTTACGGACCTGGAGTTCATGAGCGGCATCTCCCTCGAGGCAAACACGTACGGCGTCGAGATGATGGTCTCCCTGAGCATCCAGCCCCCCTCGACCAAGGGACGCTTGGCCGGCAAGATCATCGAGGGCGCCTTTACTATCACCTCATGCTACGCTGACGGCGTCACGCCCATGCAGAAGAACTTTACCGGCAACCTGCGCATCTACCTCGGCGAGCCCTCCGCGGATGCCCTTCCCACGCGCGACCCTGCCATGGCGGAGACCCTGCCAGCCGACACCGCCGCCTTTTATGAGATGATGTCGGGTATCGGCCTGGACTACACCGGCCCCTTCCGCGCTCTGGAGAGCATCGACCGCAGATACAACTTCTGCTCCGCCACCCTCAAGAAGTTCCACGAGTCCGACACCACCGGCCTCGGCGTCAGCCCCGCGACTTTGGATACCTGCTTCCACTCCGTGTTCGCGGCCGTGGCCTCGCCGGGCGACAAGTCTCTTTGGACGTCGTTCCTACCCAGGAGTATCGAGAAGATCCGTTTCAACCTCGCCATCTGCGATGGCAACCCCGGCGACGGCGCGTCTCTGGTCGTGGACTCGGTCGTCACCCAGGAGATCCCCCGCACCAAGACAGCGACCACCAAGGTTGTCGGCGACATGAGCATCTACAACCCCAACGGCGAGATGGAAATACAGGTCGAGGGCCTCATGGTGGCCTCGTTCGCCAACTCCAAGCCCGAGGAAGACAAGGAGCTCTACCTGACCACTGTCATGGACCTCGACCCGGAGCACGAGATTGTCACCGCGGACCTCAGCCAGGAAGACGTTGCTAACGAGCGTATCCTTCTCGAGGCATGCGAGAGAGTCGCGTGTTTCTACGTCCACGATGATTCCATCAAAGACCTCTCGGCGTCTCCCACCTTCTTTACCCCTCCTATGACGCCGTCGTCTCCAACTAGGACCGTCCCCGGTTCAAGTGAGGCGAGCACCAGCCCTTGGCCCCAAGACACGCCCGAGTCCCTCGACGCCTACATTCGCCAGTCGCCTTTCCAGCATGCCCTGAGCTTTATCCGTTTGCTGGGTGAGAACATCCCTGATGTCCTCCCCGCAATGCTTTCCACCATCATCCAGGAGGCCAAGCAGTTGCACCGGTTCAGATCACACGTCAGCCGTGTGGTGTCCCAGCTTGCCCACCGGTACCCTCGCATGCGTGTTCTCGGACTCACGGACCCCGAAACCGCCCTTACCCAGCACGTGGTCGACGGCTTCAAGGGCTCGTTCGTCTCGTACACCGTCGGCACCGAGACCGAGAAGGACTTGCTTGGCAGGATCGCGTCCGGCGCGACCAAAAAGAAGATCGATACCGAGCACACTGGCATCCTCGACACGGACGGGGACTCGTCTCTCCAGCCTTTCGACTTGGTCGTCCTGACGACCTCCGTGATCAAGGGCGCCGAGCAGCGCGACAAGCTCAAGCGGGTGCAGAGCCTCATGAAACCCGGCGGTTTTCTCATCCTGATCCACGAGTCAATGAGCCCTCTTCGCGACAGGCTCCGCCGCGCATTCGGGGTCAGGAAGCAGTTTGAAGAGCCTCTCACCCCTCCCGAGTGGCCCGATGTCCTGGATGAGTGCGGGTTCGTCCGCACTTCCAAGAACGCCGAGCAGTTCTTCGCCCCGGACTTCTCCCTCGTCGTCAGGCAGGCAGAGTCGGACCTCAAGCTGGCGGCCCTGAGCCCGCTGTCCGGCTCCGTCCCGAAAGTATCGGGGCATACCGTCATCATCGGGGCGGCGGAGAACACGGCGGAGCTGTCTGCGGAGGTGCACGAGAAGCTGTCGCCTCTGTGCAACAGCATCGACATCATTGCCGACCTGGACTCTCTCCAGCCGGCCGTGTTCAACGAGATCAGCTCCGTCATCTTCCTGGCGGATCTGGATGAGCCGATGATGACCAACATGACCCCTGAGCGCCTCGATCTCTTCCGTGCCATGATGGCGCCCGAGAAGGTGATCCTCTGGGTCACCATGAACTCCCGCGCCGGGAACCCGGAACATGCGGCCACGTTCGGCTTCGCTCGCTCCATCCTCGCCGAGATCCCCAGCTTGAAGCTGCAGATGCTCGACCTCGACTCTCGCCGGGAATCGAGCGGATTCGTCACCGAGTCCTTCCTCCGCCTCAGCATGAAGCCTCTCCGCACCGCCGCCAAGGACGGCGAGGTTCTATGGACTCACGAGCATGAGATCTTTATGGAGCACGGCCGCCGACTGATCCCGCGTGTCGTCTCTTGGAAGGAGGGCAACGACCGCGTCAACTGCCCTCGGCGGCTTGTGGCCGATGATATCAACACCCTGCAACAGTGCGTCGAGGTCGTTTCTTCCCAGTCCGGGGACGGATCGGCCGTCTACACCGCCAACATCGTCGAGGAGACGGACATTGACGAGGGCATCGCGATTCCTGATCAGAGCGTCATTCAAGTCAAGTACAGCTCTGTCGAGGTCATCAACTTTGGGCTCAAGTACGCTTCCCATATCTGCATCGGCAAGGAGGTCACATCCGGCGAGCTCTGCCTTGCCGTGACCAAGTCCAACTCATCCTACGTCACGGTACCCAACTCGTGCGTCTATCAGCTCAGCAGCAGCAACATCGACCCCAAGCTCCTCCTCGGCCTCGTCATGAGATACATCGTTGCTCTCTCTCTATCCGAGGACATGATGGAGCAGAGTGTTCTTCTACTCGAGCCCGACGCTACGCTCCTGGAGTGCATGAGGGAGGTCTTCAAGGCAAGGGTTGCCGATGTCATTGCATGCACCACCAACCCCGGAAAGGGCAAGGGTTTCGGCCAGCGCTACATTCACCCCTTGGCGACCAACCGCGAGCTCAAGGCACTCTTCCCCGCTCACGGCGCGTCCGTTATCGACTTCCTCCCGGAGGGCAGCGAGATGTCCGACAAAATCCTAGACTGTCTCCCCGAGAACTGCGAGTACCACTCCCGCTTCTCCCTCCTCACCTCCGAGCACGTCGTCGCTCTCGGCGACTCCATGGACATCGAGGATCTCTGGGAGGATGCCATCGGCAAGGCCATAGTCAACGTTAGAAGCGGCGAGGGCCAGCCCAGCCTGCCGGACTTCGAGACGGTTTCCGTCCCGCAGCTGCTCGACTCCACCGGCAGCAGCAAGCCTTTCCAGATACTCGACTGGCGTGCCGAGCGCAGCGTGCAGCGCATCGTCAAGCCCCTCTTTGGCGCCCAGATGCTCCGCCCGTACAAGACGTACGTCCTCGTGGGCCTGACGCGCGACATGGGCCAGAGCCTGTGCAACCTCTTCTTCGAGCACGGAGCGCGCCACCTGGTGCTCGCGAGCCGCAACCCCAACATGGAGCCGAAGTGGATCGATGACCTCGCGGCCAAGGGCTGCGAGGTGCGCATGGAGCGGCTCGACGTCACGAGCATCGAGAGCGTGCGTGCCTTCAAGCAGCGCCTCGCGCAGGAGATGCCCCCCGTCGCGGGCGTCATAAACGGGGCCATGGTGCTCGACGACCGCGTCTTCGCCCAGATGGACGTCGAGACCTGGGACCGGGTCATGCGCCCCAAAACCGTCGGGTCCAGCAACCTTGACGAGATCTTCTGCGAGCCCGACATGGAGTTCTTCATCATGACGTCGTCCTTTGCGGGGCCTGGCGGCCACGGCGGCCAGTCCAACTACGCGGCGGCCAACATGTACATGAACGGGCTCGCCGCCAACCGTCGCCTCCGCGGCCTCGCCGGGTCGGTCCTCAACATCGGCGTCATCTACGGCCTGGGTCTGCTGCACCGCGAGCGCACCGACATCTACGCCTTCCTCGAGAAGGACGGATATCCGCCCATATCGGAGCGCGACATCCACCACATGTTCCTCGAGGCCATCGTTGCAGGCCGCCCGCTAGACGGGCAGGTTTACGACATCACGACGGGGCTGAGCCGGTTCAGCGCCAGCCTCGAGGACCCGCTCCACTGGCAAAGGGACCCGCGCTTCTCCCATTTCACCACGCCCGACGCCGAGGAGACCGACGGGGGCGAGGGCGAGGACAAGCAAAGCCTCAGGGAGCAGATCAAAGGCATCGGGGGCGGCGGCGGCGGCGTCGACGAGGTCGCGCGGGTCCTGACCGAGGGCTTCGCGCGGTACCTCGAGGTCGTCCTCGGGCAAGGCGCAGGCAGCGTCAGGGGCGAGCACAGCGTCAGCGAGCTGGGAATGGACTCCCTCGTCGCCGTGGAGGTGAGGGGCTGGTTCTGGAAGGTCCTGGAAAGGGACGTGTCTGTGATGAAGATCCTCGGCAGTGCGAGCGTTGCAAAGTGTGAGTGCCCCTCCCCCTCTCCTCGTCCAGCGGACGAACCTCCTTTTCTGACCAGAAGCTGACTTTCTATACCAGTGTGCCACGAGGTCTCTGAGGGCTATGTAAGCGAAATGGGCAAGGCATAAATTCCCTTGAGTATCAGACAAAATGTAATGAAACGGAACGCCGTCATGCACCGACATGACTCTATGGAAAGGGGGAAAGCGAAGGGGATTGGGATGGGAAAATGGTGATTCATTTCGGTACTATCTGGGATTTCGGTCGTCTTTTTTATTGTCTGCATGCTTATAGGCCAGTATCCAATGTTTCTGAGCTGATGGTACGGAAAATCTGGCAAGGAAAACGGGATCGCGTTGCATTTTCTTCTTGGCGGCTCAACTATTGTCATTTTGGGATAAGGATGTTATCTATATTACTCTCCGCGGGCGTTGTTTTGGTTACGTTGATATCACAGTCTCTACATGAATGGTTTCTTTTCCTTTCCTAGTCATAGGTTCTTGTAAAGCAGGTCTGTACACAACTAATGCGAACGACCGGACCGGTGCCCTTATCACAAGTGAAATAGTCCTCCGAATGTTTGTGCTGTCATTGCCCCCCCCTGATTGGCATTCGCAGTCGAACTTGCCGGAACGGTGCAATCAACGACGTGGAGAACAAGAGAAACGGACCTTGGTGTACAACGATCCTGTAGTGTCTTCGAAAAGGTCAGCCCAGACCTAGCATCCGCGGGTTCTCATGATTCCGTTGATCCGGCGGCTGGAACGGATGTAGAGCCAAACCGTTGCCTCTTCGGGGTGGTGGACGCCTCCCTCCGTGTCCCTGCATCGTACCAGCACTTAGTGTCACTCTTCCAGCTGAACTATCGATCGATCGCCTTGATCTGGGCGTTCTCCTCTTTCTCTCTATAATTATGTATTTTGAACGTTGACTGAGAGCGAACCAAGGACTTGACACTTCGTGCTCGCAGCGATTTCCCGCGCTAGGATTGGAATTCCGGGCGTGAACATCCCCGCATGGAGGCTCCTCAGCCGCCATTGATGCTGCTTTTCCCGCCAACCGCAGAGCGGCATTCCCTCGAGTCGTGGAAACTAGTGCCGGTTTTCGGGGACGGCCGTTCGGGCAGCTTCCCACTTCGGGCTGGGCTCGCTGACGGAGCTCTCGCCGCCATGCAGCATCGCCGGATGGGTTGCTACACGCAATATAACAGAGGGCTACGGGTTGGGAGAGCGCTTATAAGGCTGTTTATTTACTCTTGATAGCGTGTCTTCTTGCCCGGGTTTCCTGAGTAGTTCTCTTGTTTCGTCCCCGAGCTACCGTTAACAATGGCTCGTATCACGACCTCCGTGCTTCTTACTGCCTCTTTGGCTTTCATGGCTGATGCGCAGGTTCCTGTATGGGGACAATGTGGTGGCAACGGATGGAGTGGCTCGACCGATTGCGCTGGCGGATCATACTGTTCTCCTCAGAACCCTTGGTATTGTAAGTTGCTCCC
Source organism: Colletotrichum navitas (assembly GCF_030913465.1). Taxonomy (NCBI): domain Eukaryota; kingdom Fungi; phylum Ascomycota; class Sordariomycetes; order Glomerellales; family Glomerellaceae; genus Colletotrichum; species Colletotrichum navitas. The sequence continues at coordinate 4,400 of NW_026850627.1, read as the reverse complement.
TGGACCCATGACAGGACTTGAGAATCGATAACGCTAAGTATACCCAGCTCAATGTCTCCCGGGAACCGCACCGGGGCCGTCCTCGACCACAGTTACCAGTGTGCCGGTCTCAACCACAAGCCGCGCTTTGACGACGACGACGGCGACCGTAACCGTGACGGTGCGCCCGACATCGACTTCTACCCAGACGCCGAGCCCGTCTGAGCCGAAGTATTTCATCACCTTGTAAGTCCACCTTGTCTGGAGGTGGAATATCACCAAGCACATTGCCAACACAAGTCACAGCGGAGACTCCTACTCCCAAACGGGCTTCAACATCAACTCCACAAAGCCCAGCCCCCAAAACCCGCTCGGCAACCCGAACCTCCCCGGATGGACCACGAGCGGCGGACTCAACTGGGTCGGCTTTCTGCTGGCACAATACAACACCTCGCTGACATACTCATACAACCTCGCCTACGGAGGTGCTACCACTGATGCGAGCCTCATCACGCCCTACGCACCCACAGTGCTTAGCTTCATCAACCAGGTCTCCGAGTTCTCGCGGAGCCTGGCGTCGAAGCCGGTCTGGGCGCCCTGGACGGCCGAAGACACCCTGGTGGGTGTGTGGATGGGCGTCAACGACGTCGGGAACGCAGCGTGGGGGTCGAACCGCGAAGCGCTGCTCGTGCAGGTCCTCGGCAGGTACTTTGACCAGTTGCAGATCTTGTATGATGCCGGCGTGAGGAAGTTCGTTCTCCTCAGCGTGCCCCGTGAGCTAACCCCCTTACACCCCGCCCCGCGACGCAACTATTAGTACCCGTCTTGATGTGTCCATGCTGATGCAGGTGCTTAGCAACCCAAAAGACCCCTCTTATGATCGCCAATGGTGCCGCCGCCGGCGTTCAACTGTCGGCCGCCATCAAGCAATACAACGAGCGCATCATCAGCAACCTTGCCGCTTTCGAGGCCGAGAACGCGGGGGTCACGTCGTGGGTCGTCGACACGGCGCCCGCTTTTGACAAAGCCATCAACAATCCTACAGCTTACGGCGCACCGGACGCTACCTGTTACAACGAGGATGGCGTCAGCTGCTTGTGGTTTAACGACTACCACCCGGGTGTGCAGATTCAAAAGCTTGTCGCGCAGGCTGTCGCGCAGACTGTTGGTGTGCCGTGGTTTACTTGTGAGTTGCTCCAACCCGGAAGGGACGGGAGCATTAAATTGCTAATATTTTGGGTGGATAGTGTGATACTGCTGCAAGGTAGTTAGTTGGCTGGGAAGACGGAAGCAGGGCAGTAGTCTCAGTAGACAAGACATGAACTGTGCAACTCATGATGCGTCTTGAAGGCCCACCTGATAGGCCAAGCAAAGCAGCATGACAATCCCTGGGCTTGGTTGATGTGGTATCCAGATGAGAATTGAAACTGACCATGGTGAAATATTAAGCTGATAAAACCCATGTTGCCCAACTCAAGCATAGAAACCCTGTCTCGCATGCCTAGTTCACTTAGGAGCTCAACAGATCTTCACTGACAAAAACCACCCTCTTCTTCCCTCCAGCTTCCTTCCATCCTTTCTCGACATCTTTAAACCCAAACGTGATGACATCGTTCGCCTTCAATCCCGAGCTCACACCCACCATCCCCTGAAGCTCCTTTGCATACTCTTTCATGGTCCAGCTCCCTGGGCCAGCCCCACGAATCGCAACTCTCTTTCCTCGCAAGATGGCCCCGGGGAGGCTGACATCTCCGTCGCCGGACACGGAGCCGATATGCACAAACTGGACCTCCTTCTCAGACTTGGGCAACGCCTTGAGCAGATCGACGGCAGAGGGCCCGTAGACGTAATCCAGCACGACGTCTACCTCGCCCAGCTTCGACCAGTCCGTTTCGCCGCCCGCGAGGACGATCCTCTCGTCGAGTGCCATCTCCGCCATCGCTGCGGCGTTCCTCGCGATCCCCACTATGCGTCCCGCGCCCTTTGCGCGGGCGACATCCACCGCGACTCGTCCACTCGCACTCGTGACGCCCAGAATGGCGACCGAGAAACCGGGCTGCTGGGCGCCCGCCCGCGCGGCGAACGCCATCCAGCTGCTCATGGCGGGGTTCGTGAACGCCGCGACCGCGACGGGGTCGGCGGTCTCCGGCAGCGGTGCAACGAGGCCGCGCTCGACGTTGACGAACTCTGCAAAGGAGCCGGTCATGAGCGCCGTGAAGTAGTAGCGCTGGCCCGTGGCTGGATCCTCGCCCACGCCGTCGGCGCCGGGAAGGTGAGGCAGGGTTGTGGAGGTGTAATGCGTGCCCGCAGCGCGGGACAAGACGAGGCGGTGGACGCCGGCTGCGAGGACGCGCAAACGGATTTGGGTGGGAGAAGGGGGAGGAAGGTCGTCGGTGGTTGTGTAGGTTGGGGGAGAACCCCAGGAGTTGACCAAGGCCGCATACATTTTTGAGTAAAGCTGCTTCCGTGAGGGGCTGAGAGGGACTGGAGATGGGAGTGAGACCTTTCGTTTGTTTATTAGCTTGAGAATGAGATGATCGCAAAGCTTCACTGGTTCCTGGGACTCGGCTGCACTTATATAGTCCACTTTGAGTAACCGTAAGCCAATACGCGAGTGATGAGTAAGAGCCGCCGTCCATGCCTGGTTTGATGCGTGGCGCTGAGCCCGCAGGCAGTCTCATTGTTACCGCGCGCGCCTTAGATGTTACCGCGCGCGCGCTCGCCTTGATTTGTCATGGTTGGGCTTGGAGCATCCGAGTAAAAACAGGTTCGTCTCATGAGAGTGGCCAATACCAACCCTCCCCATCTTGACAAGCTTTCGTAGGGCTGAAGGGCCCGCGAAACGAGATGCGGTGTAGGTGACAAGGGTAGAAAGTGAACCAATGGGCAATCCCTATGGCACATAGGTTTCAAGGTAAGAAAACACGCGTCTTCGGGTATCGGCATCGAAAATGGCGTGTCCGACGGCGTTTCGGGGTTCCACGAAATCTCCGTTCCTGAAGCATTCAATCCAGGCTAGGCCTCTGAAGCAGCCTGGGGGTGTTTTCGGCGGCAACAGATACTGTTGACTCAAAAAGTCCGACAAGGCTTTCTTTAGCCTCTCGCACTTATGTCTCAATCGAATGTGGTAGAAGGACGACGGCCGAGCTCTTCTCTCGCATTTTGTCTTGAGTTGGTGCTACCACTAGCAGCGCGACACCAGAATAGCATGTTCGTCCAATGCAAAGAGCTCTCCGCGAAGGCGAAGGGATATGCAAAGTACCTACTCGAGCAGTAGACCAAGCCGTCAGAAGACAGCACTCTGACACAGTACCCAACGTTCGCATTAGTCTTTGCGCCGTAGTATTCTAAATCGATTAAAAGAACTTCGGCCTTTCGGTCGTTTTATGAAGTCTGCGAGGCACTGTAGGTTATTGAGTCAACCTCGGGTTGAGGAAGGAGAATCCGGTTGGAGAAACCTTTTCTGATAGAGCCACTTATAGCTAGTCCAGCCATCAGTTATATGCAAACTTCAGAAATGCCTTGCAACTGACATTTTGGATGCCTATGGTACAATTGTTAAGCGCCGAGCCAATATCAGTAGGGTTACAAAAGTGCCATGTACTAGAATTTAGCAAGTCCAACATCTACTTTCACCCGGGTGTCGATGGAACAAGCTAGGCCAAAAGCTAAATATCGAATGATGTAGTGGCAGTGGGTAAGGGTTTTACTCAAGACGCATGTCCTATAACATAGTATTCTTTTCCAGAGAGCTCGGCCAAGTCATGGTCAAACTGGCGTATTCGTTCCAGGTAGTCCCAGGATCAGAAAAAGACGAAAGCAGTAATTGCAAGAGCATGACTTTCGAGGAACTATATCAATCATATACTTGAGCACACGCTTATAATCGAGAGGCAACGTAATCAAAACGTTGCTCGGTGTATTGATCGGAAGCTAGGGCGCACCGGTATGGCTTAATTTCCATAGTAGTTCAGATAGGTAGAATAGGCTGGACCCTTAACATGCAAGACATTGTATCCAAGTGTCAAACAACTAGCTATTTTTACTCTCTACCCACGATACATACAGCATATTGCCTATTGTCTCTTCCCAGCAACCGCCGTCCCATTCCCCTAGGTTATCGCCTTGCCCGGGCTATTACTGTTTCGCGCGACGTTTTCCCACAACGCCTATCATGTCACAAAGACAACTCGATGCTGTCTTGAAACATGGAGAAACAATACATGAATTGTTTTCCTATATAACTTGAGTCTCGATCGCAGTCGCGCCTGCCACTAATGCGAAGCGCGCGCGCGAAAGTCCGTTCTGGATGTAAAACATGTGAGCGCCTGGTCTATCACTGTTGTAAGGCGAATAACAAATACGACACTGACAATTGGGCACCAGGCAAGTAAGTCCTCGAGAGTCATTGTGCCTTCTCG